>NW_027330815.1:0-8890 GCF_022965805.1 Primulina eburnea
CGGAACGTTGACCGGATCATTTGCCTTGATTGAGTTCGCGTACAACAACAGCTATCATCGTAGTATTGGTTATGGCCCCATTTGAGGCGTTGTCTGGGCGACGTTGTCGTACTCCATTATTTGGGATGAAGTTGGGACCGACATGTGAGGGCCGGAGTTGTCAGCAGCTATGATAAGGTTGCAATAATCAACGAAACGGATTAATACGCTCAGGATCGACAGGCTGTTATGCGAACACACGCGGGACCTCTTTATTTTCAGCCAGGTGAGAAAGTGTTTCTCCGGTTCGCCTTCGCAGGATTTGAGTTTGGTCTCAAGGCGTACGCTGGTTCCGAGATTTATTGGTCCCTTTGAAATATTGGAAAGCGTGGGGAGATTTGTCTTACAGACTTGCATTGCGCCGTACCTATCACGTATTCACGATGTGTCCACGTATCTTTGTTGAGACGATACCTGCGATGGAGGTCTCACATCTTGCCCCTCTGAATTTCAACTAAATTCGGATTTTTCTTACGTGGAAACGACCCGTGGGATTTCTCGATCGCAAAGACACGTATTGCGGACTAAGATCTCTCCTCTTGTCTTAGTTCAGTGCCAGGCAGAAGGCACTGAAGAAGCCACTTGGGCGTTAGAAAGTCGTTATGCGTTCGGAGCATCCAGCGCTTCTTTGAGTTGTACTATGGTTGTAATATGGCGGTGTGTGGTTTTTCCGTGTAATCCCAAATATCCGTTGTGTTCAACAACAAATTGAGTTATAATAACAATGTTTTTATTTCAGTTTTTGTTCAATCCTATCAAATTGATTTCGAGGACGAAATCTTTTTACGGGGGTGAGAATGTCGTATCCGAATTCCAAATTGGGTAATTAACGGATTAATGGGTGATTAAGAAGGTTTACTGTGTAATTTTGACCGTGTCATGATCGGACGGACCGAGATGGTTCGGGTAGCACCGAAGAGTTCAGACGATCGAAGTGGTTCGTGGATCCGATCATGAGGGGTCAAGAGTTGATCGACCGTAAGTTTGCATGCACGTTCGGCTGATCTGACGTTAGGTTCGGTGGAATCCGTCATGAGGTGTCAAGAGCTATGGGACACGTGGGAGTTCGGACGTTCCGATAGTGGGTTGGGATCCGAAACATAGCCTAAAATAGTGCTCGGATTTCCTCATTTTGTATTGTCAATTCTTGAAGTTGGTCTCATTTTGCGAGGGTTGGACGGTTTCTAGGTTAGTTTGTCGGTCGAGCGTTAGCCAAGAGCTTGCCCGGATAGTAGCCGTAGTGGACGCCCTGAGTTCCGAGGCACTCGACATCAAAGGCTTCGACGGACGAGGTAAACCCTAAACCTTTGGTAGTACTGGTTTTGCTAGTCGAGCATGGTAGTATGTTCATTGGGTATGCTTTTTGATGGTCGGCTGTCTAGACCCTGCTTAGCGTGTTGGCGTAAGGCTGGCTGCGTGATAGGGTACGAAAGATACTATCGAGATATCCTGGTCAAGATACCTCCTGGAGTGGGTCATGATTATGTGGTGGCTAGTGAATATGTCAATATGAATGCATGCCTTTGTGCACGTTTTTATGATGCAGTTGCATTTCTGTTGAGCCGTATCTGCCTTCGAGATAGCCCTTTACTGTGAGCGTAGCTTCTTATCGAATAAGTCGTGTATCATTGTGGGGCCGCTCAGCTGTCTGTCTTGTGAACGCTGGACACCGAGAGTACACATGGCCGACGGTCGGAGGGCTTCGGTGTACGCGGACAGTTTTAGGTCACTCTGGGTCTTGTGGATTGCGTGACCCAGAGAGTAACGCGCTGGCACTATCCACTTGGCGCCCTCAGACTGCAGGCATTTGAGATCGTTGTTACTACCCTGTTTCTGACTACCCTGGTATGAATTCATCAATCATGTTGCATTTATATAGGCTTGTATACTCATGCTTTTGTACTGGGCGTTCTATCGCGCACGTGCCTCGGTTTTGTTTATCTTGGAACCCCATTCCCACGGGGCAGGCCTAGGTTGGGAGCTCAGGAAGAGCAGGAGGCGGACCGTAGGGCCTGTTGTGTTTTAGTTTTCATGCATACTATTCTTGTTCGTATGGTTTACCGGAATATAATTTTGAGTGTTCGTGATTTCGATTGGGTATATAAATAACTATTCTTTTGGTGACCGTTTCCAGGCTTTTATTTTATTGTTTTTGACTTAAGTTAATCGCATGCTTAGTTCTTGATTAGTAGGTGATTTCTGGAACGGGGCTTCACCTACATGTTATTATTTTGGGACACAAAGATTGCATGGGTATCTTTTGTTATATTGCCTATGTGGACGAAAAATTAGACCACAATACATATTTTTTTTGAGGTTTATCAAAACTTTGAGAATTTTTCTTCCTCAACTTTTCAACACAGCTTTGTCAATCATCAAACGTATCAAAGTTTTTAACTTTTTGAGTTGGTCGAGCGTTGCTTTGCGGATGGTCGTAGGCAAAGTTCTTCACAAGGTTCGGATATTTTTTCGATTGTTTTATCCTCGTTGTGTATGTTGTTGCTAACTCCTTGCTAGTTTAGAGGTGACATATCACATAATACTTCGCTCAAAAGATCGGGAAAAACCACGAATCTAATTCGAATTGAATAGAGGGTGCTATTTATTTTATCGTGTTTGCTATTTATTGTTTCAGATTCATATTCATTTGGTATCATGACTCAGGTTTATTGAATTCAAGTACTCTCTTTGTTTAAATTGGCAGACTGTATTACTTCTTACGTATTTTCAGATCTGTTTTTGTTCTTTGTTATTCGTAAATTTTTTTTTTTTTTGTGGAATCTGTGATTGCTCGAAAATGTGGTTTTTTTTGGTTTTTCGTGATTTTTTTGGGATTTCGCAGTAGTACTCCAAGCAAAAAAAAAAAAAAAAAAAAAAAAAAAAAAAAAAACAAAAAAAGAGTAACAATAATCCGAAAATTCTACATTATTTCATTTTGATATCTTGTTCTATAGTTTCTTTAGAGAGTGCATATTTCAATTGGTCGCTCACAGTCAAAAAAAAATGTATATATATCTCTTTCGATTTCGTGTTTAAAAACAGTCCAAGTGAGTCGTTGTTTTTGCAATTGTTTACAAGTTTGAAACTTGATTGATGTTTTGATTTACTCCAATAACAAAGCTGAAGCTCTTGAGGAAACTCCAAATTGAGTGAACTTATTGAGTGTGAGTGATGATTTCTTGCGTGGACTAGTGAGTATTTGTTGTGAGCAAAAAAAAAATTGTGAGAAAAGACGAGTGAATTTTCTATGGAGTGACCGTGAGCATTTGGGTAGAGTATTTTTCTACTAACCTTTTCTTGCAGGTACAAATTTGGAATTAAATGGAGAGGGGGTAGGAGATAGTTCGATTCGGGGGGTCTAAGGCCCAACTAGATGCGCTGTTTGGGGATTTGCGTAGAATGATACGAACCCACTGAGTCGTTGAATGCGAGGTGTGATACTTGAGTTGATGTTTAGTGGGGGTAAACCTAAGCCTAGGATTGGGTAGAGATGACGAGGCAGTATGATTCTAGGAGAGGCGATAGAGTCAAAATGAGAATGTGGGGTAGGAATGGGAGAGATAGAGGATTGGACGAGGACAGAGAGATCTAGTAGTGTAGGTATGAGGGACTAGGGAAGAGTGTCACATGGGTAGCATTAAGGATGAAAATCCCTTCAGTCCCCATGGGAATCTTACCCGGAGGCGTACCTAGATATGGGAACAATGAACAAGTAAATCATAATGCATAAAGCAATAATAAAAACCAACAAAAAATAGAGTGCTGAAATTAATCAGAAAATCATTGGAATCAAATCAATGAATTAAAAAGACAACAAAAAGCAGTAAAATAAAAAAGATAAAATAGTTATGATAAATTAAATGTAGCAAAAATAATAATAAAAGTCCAAGAACAACAACTAAGAAAAATAGTAGGTTCGACATCCCCTATCCGAAAACAGATGCGGTGCGGGTGATCAGCTAGCCATGTGGGAAAGGAGTCTACGACTGATAATGAGAGATAGAATTGATGTAGGTGTATGGAGTGGCCTACCATTACATAGGGAGATGTTTAAGAGGTTACAACCCTTTTGAGGCACAGGTTGAAGAGATGTTGAGGAACTAATAACGGAGATGGAGACTCATGATTAGGGCAAATATTGAGGAGGATTAATGAAGCAACTATGCTGTTTTCTTGGTTTTGAACAGGGGAGATCCAAGTCAAGTGGAGCTCGCACTACTTAGAAACTAACGACGGTGCAAAGGCCATAACAGGTGGAACAACAAACTCAAGAGGCGAGGAGTTGGCCGCTACCAATTCAAACCGGAGGTGCATCGCTCTTCTTGGGATCAAATGGGGAAGCGTGAGGAGAACAAAGTGGTGGGCCAAGCCAAATTTGCAGGACCAACAAAAGCACCTAAGCAAGGAGTCCAAGGTAAGCTGAAACTCCTTCTAACGCTCTAGAGATGTTGAATGTTTAGGGTGAAGGTTGGGGCCATATTGCTAGTGAGTGCCTAATAAGAGAATCAGTTTTTGAATCTTATGGTGCGTATGGAGTCTCAAAAGTGCGGGGAGATGGCGAGGTAGTGATAGATATGCCGGCGTTGGAGGATCCCGATATGCGGGGAGTAATGGGGCGGTTGTAGGAGAAGCTCTAGTGACTAGGCGAATCATGAGTGCCCAAGTCAAAGATGGGAGATTAACCAAAGGGAAACTTGTTTCCACTAGATGTTTTGTGGTGGTAAGATGTTCAATGTCATCTAGTGGGGAGTTGCCCAATGTTGTAGCAATGAGTGGTTGAGAATGGGATTGCCTACATAAAACATCCTACACCATATAAGCTTCAATGGTTGAACGATTGTGCGGAGGTGAGGTGAATAGGCAAGTTCTAGTGTCCTTTTCAATTGGGAAGTATGTGGATGAGGTTTTGTGTTGACATGGTACTATGCCTGCTTGTCATATTTTGTTGGGTAGGCCATGGCAATTTGATAGGCGGTGACTCACGATGGGTTCACAAAATAAGTACTCGTTGTCTTGAAAAAAGAAACTGTTGTCCTACTTCCATTGTCCCCAAAGCAAGTTTGGAGGACCACTTGAAAAAGAAAGAAGAGATGAGGCCGGAAAAAAAGAGTGACATAAAAAGTGAGGTGGCCTTTGAAAACAAACATGAAGTGGCCTGAAAAAAAGAGTGAACAAAAAGAGTGAGTAGCCACAAAAATAAAAAAAGAGAGGAAGAAAATGAGGGAAAAGAAAAAGAGAGGAAAGAGGCCAAAAGATCTTATATGGCCCAAAAAGGTGAGGTAAAACACTGTTGCACACACATGAGCCACCTGTGTTAATTCTTTACAAGGAGATCCTCCTTAACACACAGTGTATAGCCGGATCCCTCCGAGCATTGTTGTTTCACTATTGCAGGAATTTGACGATGTATTTCCGGAGGAGCTCAGAGCTTACCACCATTGAGGGGAATTGAGCACAACTTGACTTGGTGCCCGGGGTGCTTGCCGAACCGTTCCAGCTTATAGGAGCAATCCGGAGGAGACTACGGAGCCTGCAAAGGCAGGTAAGTGAGTTATTTAGATAAAGTGTATGTGCGTGAGTCCATGTCACCTTGTGCGGGCCTGTTTTGCTAGTCCTAAGAAGATGGATCTGGCGTATGTGTGTCGACTGTAGGGCATCATAAACATAACCATTAAGTATAGGCAACCCCTACCTAAACTAGCTGAATTTTAGATGAATTGCATGGATCTTGCCTCTTTAGCCAAATTGATTAAGAAGTGGCTACCATCAAATTAGGATGAGGGAAGGTGATGAGTGAAAACTGCCTTTAAAACTAAGTATGGGTTGTATGAGTGGATGGTTATGCCTTTGGTTTAACTAAGCACTCAGCACTTTCTGAGTTAATGAATCATGTCTGCGTGCCACCATATAGGTAAATTTGTTGTGGTTTACTTTGATGATATCCTAGTGTTAAGCAAGAATCTTGAAGAGCAGTTAAACACTGAAACTTGTGCTAATCACATTAAGGGCTGAAAATTTGTATGCTTCAACTTAAAGAAGTGGATTTTTTTACACACAAACTTTGTTTCTTGGTTTCTTGTGAGTTCACAGGGATACAAGTGGATGAAGACAAGTACGTGCTATTCGAGATTGGCCATCGCCTACTACTGTTGGTCAAGTCGAAGCTTTCTTGTCTTGCAAGCTTCTATAGGAAGGTTTTGTCACGGATTTTTCACATTGGCGGACACCACTGACGGCGGTGATCAAGAAGAACGTTCCCTTCTATTGGGGCGAGGAGCAAGAGAAGTCCTTTCATATCATTAAGCAAAAGGTGATTAATGCTCCTTTACTTGTCTTACCTGCTTGTTGCTAATACTTTTGAAATGAATGTGATGTATCAGGTGTAGGTATGGTGGAGTGTTGATGCAAGGGAGGGCGGCCGGTGGCATCTTTAGTGAGAGCTCATGGAGCGGCATTGACTATCCCACGTATGATAAGGAGTTCTTACGCACTTGTGAGGACCCTAGAGACGTGGCACGCACTACTTGAGGCCTAAAGAGTTTGTGATTCACAGGATCTGGTCTCTTAAGCACCTTAAGGGGCAAACAAAAAGCTGACAGAGGCATGCTAAGTGGGTGGCCTTCATAGAACATTCCCCTACATGATCAAGTATAAGCAAGGTAAGGAAAAATGTAGTAGCCGACGCACTATCCCGGAGTATGTATCTTTCTCTACTTGGAATCTAAAATATTGGGGTTTGAACGTTTTAAAGAGTTGTATGTGCTAGATTATGATTTTAAGGAAGTGTTTGAAACTTGTATGCATGGTCACACTGATAAATTCTACTTGCATAAAGGTTTCTTGTTTAAGAGGTAGGTTGTGCATTCCAAGTCCTCAATTCGTGATTACGATTGTTAGGGAGGCACAGTGGGTGGTATAATGGGACACTTTGGGTGTGCTAAAAACTTTAAGTGCATTGCATGAACATTTTTTTTGGCCACACATGAAAACGTGTGTTGAGCGTATTTGTGAGGGTGCGTAACTTGTAGACAAGCTAAGTTCCGAAAACTACACATGGATTTATACACCACCTAGTGAACCTTGGGTTGATATCTCTATGGACTTTTTTTGGGGTTACCTAGGACAAAGAAGGGGGGACTCTAATTTGTGTTGTGGATGGTTTTCAAAAATGGCACACTTATTGCTTGTCACAAGACGATGATGCATCTAACATTGCGGACCTATTCTTTAGAGAAGTCGTTAGGCTGCATGGCATGCCTAGGGACATTTGTGTCGGACCGTGATGTTAAATTCCTAAGTTATTTCTGGAAAACACTGTGGGCTAAACTTGGCCACTAAATTACTGTTTTCTACGACCTGTCATCCTCAGACTGATGGTCAAACTGAGGTAGTTAATGGACTTAGGAACTTTATTACGTGCTATTCTCAAGAGAAACTTAAAGAATTGGGGAATTGCTTGCCATTTGTGAGTTTGCTTATGAACGTTTGTGCGCTTCTACTACTAACTATTCACCATTTGAAATTGTATACGGTTTTAATCCTTTGACTCCGTTGGATTTGATTGTCTTTAACCTGTGAGTAGGAAAGGTTTTAACATGGATGGCAAAAAGAAGGCTGAATTTTGTTGGGGGTGCCTAAAAGGCCAAAGCCAACATTGAGAGAACGACTGAGCAATATGCCAAGCAAGCTAACAAGGGGAAAAAAGAGGTGGTATTCGAGAAGGGTGATTGGGTGTGTGCTACACTTGGGAGGAGAGGTTTCGAGAGAAGGCGACGCTCAAAAGCTATTACCTGGGGCGATGGGCCATTCCAAGTCCTTGAGGATCAATGACAATGCCTACAAACTCGACTTGGCCGGTGAGTATAATGTTAGCTCAACTTTTAATGTTAGTGACTTGTCTGTTTTTGTAGGTGACGAGCAAGTTTGAGGACAAATCCTTTCTCAGAAGGGGAGTGATGCGAACGTGGACGTTCCAGGAAAAGCATGGGTCCTTTGCAGTTGCCGGAGGGACCATCACGAGGGGTCGACTAAAGAGATTCAAGGCGGGCTACAAGGAGTCATGAGCAAGCCGGAAGAGGTCGGATGCATGGGAGCACGTTTGGAGGTCAACGGAATGTCATTCACAGCATTGTGGAGAAACCCGAGGCCACACGGACGCGTACACGGACCTGCCCACGGGGTCCGGTCCTTTCCAAGCTGGGATGAGCAATCCAGTGCCTACCCGGACTGGCGACGACCCCCCGGCACGGGGTCCGTGCCCTTTGAAGTTGGCAAGTACAGTGCCTCAACGGACCCGTACACGGAGGTGGCACGGGGTCTTGTCCTTTGATCCAGATTTGAAGATTAGTACAGTTGTACCCGGACCCAGCACGGAGGTCTGCCCCGGGGTCCGTGCCTAGCGTTTTTCTGCGCGGATTTGTTTCCTTTTCTAGAGTTTTATTATTTGGACACTAGATTGCATGGTATCTTTTGATATTGCTCTGTTGGACGAAAAATTACACACACACTACATATTTTATTTGAGTTATCAAAACTTTGAGAATTTTCTCTCAACTTTCAAAGCCAAGCTTTGTCAAATCAAATCAAACTTATCAAGTTTTTAACTTTGTGGCGTTTGTCGATCGTTGCTTGTGCGGATTGTCGTGGCAAAGTTCTTCGAAGGTTTTCGAGTTTTCGATTGTTTATCCTCGTGTTTATTTGTGCTAAACTCTTGCTAGTTTAGAGGTGTAATATCACATAATACTTGATTCAAAAGATCGGAGAAAACACACGAATCTATATCGTAATTGAATAGAGGGTTGCCGATTTATTTTTTAATCGTGTTTGCTATTATTCGTGTCAGATTCACATC
>NW_027330816.1:0-2116 GCF_022965805.1 Primulina eburnea
GAAGTTACCTCGATCATCCGAGGTTGCGATGCGATTTGGGTCATTATTGACAGATTGACCAAATCTGCTTGTTTCATCCCTTATAGAATGACGTATAGACAGGATCAGATGGCGGAGATTTATATTCGTGAGGTAGTCAGATTGCATGGAGTGCCGAAGTCTATCGTATCAGATCGTGATCCACGATTCACTTCACACTTCTGCACAGTTTACAGCAGGCGTTAGGTACGACCTTACACCTTAGCACTGCTTACCATCCTCAGACAGACGGACAGTCAGAACGGACTATCCAGACATTAGAGGATATGTTGAGAGCCTCGTGCTAGATTTTGGCATTAGTTGGCAAGATTCCCTACCTCTTTGCGAACTCTCGTACAATAATAGCTATCAGACGAGCATTGAGATGGCACCGTTTGAAGCTTTGTATGGCAAGAAGTGCAGATCTCCACATATTGGGACGATGTTTCAGAAGTACCAGAACTTGGGCCAGATATGATTCGTGACATGACTGAGAAGGTAAAGATCATTCAGAAACGAATGAAGACAGCACAATCGACAAGCAAAGTACGCCAATATCAGACGTAGACCGTTAGTATTGAGGCGGGAGATAGAGTGTTTTAAAGATTTCTCCATTTAGAGGCGTTGTTCGATTTGGCAAACGCGGAAAACTCTCTCCTCGATACATTGGTCCGTACGAAATTCTTGAAAAGATTGGCGATCGAGCTTATCGACTTGCTCTTCCTCCTTCTTTATCCGGAATCTGACGTATTTCATGTATCAATGTTACGCAGATATATGCCAGATGTTTCCCATGTTATTCAAACCGAACGAAGCTGAACTTGATCAAACCTTGAGCTATATAGAACGACCGATACAGATTCTGATCGAAAGGACAAACAGCTCAGAACGAAGACCATTCCACTTGTAAAGTTCAGTGGAGTCGACATGGCAATTGAGGAAGCGACGTGGGAAACGGAAGAAAACATGAGGCAGAAACACCCCGAGTTATTTATATGATATGAGTATGTATTCAGTTTAGATTATCAAACTGTTTTAGATACTTTGTATGGTTACTTCAGTTCGAGGACGAACTTCTGTCTTAGAGGGGGAGAAATGTAATGCCCAGAGCAATGATTGACATGTACGAATTCATAGATATGTTGTGAAGATTGTACATAACCATAAGAAATAAGAAATGATAGCATATATTTTTCAGTATGATTATGACTTGTTAGGACAGAAGTACTGTATTGTATATGATTGAGATATGTAGGTGTGATATCTATTGAGAATTAGATTGACGGCATCGAGAATATTGGAGTATTTATTTCGGTGAGACCGGAAGGACCGAACCGAGATCGGAACGTACGATCAGAGTTCGCACCGTCCGTTCGGAGTTCGGAGCGTCCGAGCCAGATGGCTGGACACATGATGGCATGCAATAGTTCGGATCGACCGATCGTAGTTCGGATCATCCGAGACAGTTGGCTGGAGACGTGGAAGACATGCAGGATTCGGAACGTCCGAAGTGAGTTCGGAGCGTCCGAAGTATGTCAGATCGGATCGTCCGAAGTAGATCGGATCTTCCGATCGTTGTCTATAAATAGAGGCGCGAGGTCTCAGTTAGAGTCATTCCTACGAGGTCTCAGTAGAATTAGAAGTGTTAGAAAGTCATTTCTATTTCAGATTCACTTCTCGACTGTGACAGCAATTCTACGACGGAAGGTATACTACATGCTTTGTTTTGGGAATCACGACTCAAATGAGATCACATTTGAGTTTCCCAACTAAAATCACATACGAGTTTTATTGTTTATATCTTGATATAGGTATTATATAGATTTGTTTATATGCAAATCTCGTTATGCTTTGTTTACAGATCATGTTACATTGCATTAGATGTTTATTAGAACTTGTATTCAATTCCTATTATGCTTGTTTACAGATCATGTTACATTGCATTAGATGATTATGCTTGTTTACAGATTTTGTATTCATGCATTAAGATAGGACAGTCTGGAGATCAGGCAGACTCTAGACGTTCGGTTCTATCCCAGCTTAGGGGAAGATCACCCCCCATTGTAGACGTGGATACAGATCAGGCCGAGTCTAGTAA
>NW_027330817.1:0-6229 GCF_022965805.1 Primulina eburnea
ATTTTTGTTGTTGTGGATAGATTCTCTAAGATGGCACATTTTATAGCTTGTCATAAAACCCATGATGCTTCAAACATTGCGGATTTGTTCTTTAGAGAAGTCGTTAGGTTGCATGGCATGCCTAGGACTATTGTTTCTGGTCGCGATGTTAAATTCTTGAGTTACTTTTGGAATACTTTATGGGCTAAACTTGGCACAAAATTGTTGTTTTCTACTACTTGTCATCTCAAACGGATGGACAAACTGAAGTTGTCAATAGAACTTTGGGAACACTTTGCGTGCTATTCTTAAAAAGAACTTGGATTGACATTTCTATGGACTTTATTTTGGGGTTGCCTAGGACTAAGAAGGGAGGGATTCTATTTTTGTTGTTGTGGATAGATTCTCTAAGATGGCACATTTTATAGCTTGTCATAAAACCCATGATGCTTCAAACATTGCGGATTTGTTCTTTAGAGAAGTCGTTAGGTTGCATGGCATGCCTAGGACTATTGTTTCTGGTCGCGATGTTAAATTCTTGAGTTACTTTTGGAATACTTTATGGGCTAAACTTGGCACAAAATTGTTGTTTTCTACTACTTGTCATCCTCAAACGGATGGACAAACTGAAGTTGTCAATAGAACTTTGGGAACACTTTGCGTGCTATTCTTAAAAAGAACTTGGATTGACATTTCTATGGACTTTATTTTGGGGTTGCCTAGGACTAAGAAGGGGAGGGATTCTATTTTTGTTGTTGTGGATAGATTCTCTAAGATGGCACATTTTATAGCTTGTCATAAAACCCATGATGCTTCAAACATTGCGGATTTGTTCTTTAGAGAAGTCGTTAGGTTGCATGGCATGCCTAGGACTATTGTTTCTGGGTCGCGATGTTAAATTCTTGAGTTACTTTTGGAATACTTTATGGGCTAAACTTGGCACAAAATTGTTGTTTTCTACTACTTGTCATCCTCAAACGGATGGACAAACTGAAGTTGTCAATAGAACTTTGGGAACACTTTGCGTGCTATTCTTAAAAAGAACTTGGATTGACATTTCTATGGACTTTATTTTGGGGTTGCATAGGACTAAGAAGGGGAGGGATTCTATTTTTGTTGTTGTGGATAGATTCTCTAAGATGGCACATTTTATAGCTTGTCATAAAACCCATGATGCTTCAAACATTGCGGATTTGTTCTTTAGAGAAGTCGTTAGGTTGCATGGCATGCCTAGGACTATTGTTTCTGGTCGCGATGTTAAATTCTTGAGTTACTTTTGGAATACTTTATGGGCTAAACTTGGCACAAAATTGTTGTTTTCTACTACTTGTCATCCTCAAACGGATGGACAAACTGAAGTTGTCAATAGAACTTTGGGAACACTTTGCGTGCTATTCTTAAAAAGAACTTGGATTGACATTTCTATGGACTTTATTTTGGGGTTGCCTAGGACTAAGAAGGGGAGGGATTCTATTTTTGTTGTTGTGGATAGATTCTCTAAGATGGCACATTTTATAGCTTGTCATAAAACCCATGATGCTTCAAACATTGCGGATTTGTTCTTTAGAGAAGTCGTTAGGTTGCATGGCATGCCTAGGACTATTGTTTCTGGTCGCGATGTTAAATTCTTGAGTTACTTTTGGAATACTTTATGGGCTAAACTTGGCACAAAATTGTTGTTTTCTACTACTTGTCATCTCAAACGGATGGACAAACTGAAGTTGTCAATAGAACTTTGGGAACACTTTTGCGTGCTATTCTTAAAAAGAACTTGGATTGACATTTCTATGGACTTTATTTTGGGGTTGCATAGGACTAAGAAGGGGAGGGATTCTATTTTTGTTGTTGTGGATAGATTCTCTAAGATGGCACATTTTATAGCTTGTCATAAAACCCATGATGCTTCAAACATTGCGGATTTGTTCTTTAGAGAAGTCGTTAGGTTGCATGGCATGCCTAGGACTATTGTTTCTGGTCGCGATGTTAAATTCTTGAGTTACTTTTGGAATACTTTATGGGCTAAACTTGGCACAAAATTGTTGTTTTCTACTACTTGTCATCCTCAAACGGATGGACAAACTGAAGTTGTCAATAGAACTTTGGGAACACTTTGCGTGCTATTCTTAAAAAGAACTTGGATTGACATTTCTATGGACTTTATTTTGGGGTTGCCTAGGACTAAGAAGGGGAGGGATTCTATTTTTGTTGTTGTGGATAGATTCTCTAAGATGGCACATTTTATAGCTTGTCATAAAACCCATGATGCTTCAAACATTGCGGATTTGTTCTTTAGAGAAGTCGTTAGGTTGCATGGCATGCCTAGGACTATTGTTTCTGGTCGCGATGTTAAATTCTTGAGTTACTTTTGGAATACTTTATGGGCTAAACTTGGCACAAAATTGTTGTTTTCTACTACTTGTCATCCTCAAACGGATGGACAAACTGAAGTTGTCAATAGAACTTTGGGAACACTTTTGCGTGCTATTCTTAAAAAGAACTTGGATTGACATTTCTATGGACTTTATTTTGGGGTTGCCTAGGACTAAGAAGGGGAGGGATTCTATTTTTGTTGTTGTGGATAGATTCTCTAAGATGGCACATTTTATAGCTTGTCATAAAACCCATGATGCTTCAAACATTGCGGATTTGTTCTTTAGAGAAGTCGTTAGGTTGCATGGCATGCCTAGGACTATTGTTTCTGGTCGCGATGTTAAATTCTTGAGTTACTTTTGGAATACTTTATGGGCTAAACTTGGCACAAAATTGTTGTTTTCTACTACTTGTCATCCTCAAACGGATGGACAAACTGAAGTTGTCAATAGAACTTTGGGAACACTTTTGCGTGCTATTCTTAAAAAGAACTTGGATTGACATTTCTATGGACTTTATTTTGGGGTTGCATAGGACTAAGAAGGGGAGGGATTCTATTTTTGTTGTTGTGGATAGATTCTCTAAGATGGCACATTTTATAGCTTGTCATAAAACCCATGATGCTTCAAACATTGCGGATTTGTTCTTTAGAGAAGTCGTTAGGTTGCATGGCATGCCTAGGACTATTGTTTCTGGTCGCGATGTTAAATTCTTGAGTTACTTTTGGAATACTTTATGGGCTAAACTTGGCACAAAATTGTTGTTTTCTACTACTTGTCATCCTCAAACGGATGGACAAACTGAAGTTGTCAATAGAACTTTGGGAACACTTTGCGTGCTATTCTTAAAAAGAACTTGGATTGACATTTTATGGACTTTATTTTGGGGTTGCATAGGACTAAGAAGGGGAGGGATTCATTTTTGTTGTTGTGGATAGATTCTCTAAGATGGCACATTTTATAGCTTGTCATAAAACCCATGATGCTTCAAACATTGCGGATTTGTTCTTTAGAGAAGTCGTTAGGTTGCATGGCATGCCTAGGACTATTGTTTCTGGTCGCGATGTTAAATTCTTGAGTTACTTTTGGAATACTTTATGGGCTAAACTTGGCACAAAATTGTTGTTTTCTACTACTTGTCATCTCAAACGGATGGACAAACTGAAGTTGTCAATAGAACTTTGGGAACACTTTTGCGTGCTATTCTTAAAAAGAACTTGGATTGACATTTCTATGGACTTTATTTTGGGGTTGCCTAGGACTAAGAAGGGGAGGGATTCTATTTTTGTTGTTGTGGATAGATTCTCTAAGATGGCACATTTTATAGCTTGTCATAAAACCCATGATGCTTCAAACATTGCGGATTTGTTCTTTAGAGAAGTCGTTAGGTTGCATGGCATGCCTAGGACTATTGTTTTTCGCGATGTTAAATTCTTGAGTTACTTTTGGAATACTTTATGGGCTAAACTTGGCACAAAATTGTTGTTTTCTACTACTTGTCATCCTCAAATGGACAAACTGAAGTTGTCAATAGAACTTTGGGAACACTTTTGCGTGCTATTCTTAAAAAGAACTTGGATTGACATTTCTATGGACTTTATTTTGGGGTTGCATAGGACTAAGAAGGGGAGGGATTCTATTTTTGTTGTTGTGGATAGATTCTCTAAGATGGCACATTTTATAGCTTGTCATAAAACCCATGATGCTTCAAACATTGCGGATTTGTTCTTTAGAGAAGTCGTTAGGTTGCATGGCATGCCTAGGACTATTGTTTCTGGTCGCGATGTTAAACTTGAGTTACTTTTGGAATACTTTATGGGCTAAACTTGGCACAAAATTGTTGTTTTCTACTACTTGTCATCCTCAAACGGATGGACAAACTGAAGTTGTCAATAGAACTTTGGGAACACTTTGCGTGCTATTCTTAAAAAGAACTTGGATTGACATTTCTATGGACTTTATTTTGGGGTTGCCTAGGACTAAGAAGGGGAGGGATTCTATTTTGTTGTTGTGGATAGATTCTCTAAGATGGCACATTTTATAGCTTGTCATAAAACCCATGATGCTTCAAACATTGCGGATTTGTTCTTTAGAGAAGTCGTTAGGTTGCATGGCATGCCTAGGACTATTGTTTCTGGTCGCGATGTTAAATTCTTGAGTTACTTTTGGAATACTTTATGGGCTAAACTTGGCACAAAATTGTTGTTTTCTACTACTTGTCATCCTCAAACGGATGGACAAACTGAAGTTGTCAATAGAACTTTGGGAACACTTTGCGTGCTATTCTTAAAAAGAACTTGGATTGACATTTCTATGGACTTTATTTTGGGGTTGCATAGGACTAAGAAGGGGAGGGATTCTATTTTTGTTGTTGTGGATAGATTCTCTAAGATGGCACATTTTATAGCTTGTCATAAAACCCATGATGCTTCAAACATTGCGGATTTGTTCTTTAGAGAAGTCGTTAGGTTGCATGGCATGCCTAGGACTATTGTTTCTGGTCGCGATGTTAAATTCTTGAGTTACTTTTGGAATACTTTATGGGCTAAACTTGGCACAAAATTGTTGTTTTCTACTACTTGTCATCTCAAACGGATGGACAAACTGAAGTTGTCAATAGAACTTTGGGAACACTTTGCGTGCTATTCTTAAAAAGAACTTGGATTGACATTTCTATGGACTTTATTTTGGGGTTGCATAGGACTAAGAAGGGGAGGGATTCTATTTTGTTGTTGTGGATAGATTCTCTAAGATGGCACATTTTATAGCTTGTCATAAAACCCATGATGCTTCAAACATTGCGGATTTGTTCTTTAGAGAAGTCGTTAGGTTTGCATGGCATGCCTAGGACTATTGTTTCTGGTCGCGATGTTAAATTCTTGAGTTACTTTTGGAATACTTTATGGGCTAAACTTGGCACAAAATTGTTGTTTTCTACTACTTGTCATCCTCAAACGGATGGACAAACTGAAGTTGTCAATAGAACTTTGGGAACACTTTGCGTGCTATTCTTAAAAAGAACTTGGATTGACATTTCTATGGACTTTATTTTGGGGTTGCCTAGGACTAAGAAGGGGAGGGATTCTATTTTTGTTGTTGTGGATAGATTCTCTAAGATGGCACATTTTATAGCTTGTCATAAAACCCATGATGCTTCAAACATTGCGGATTTGTTCTTTAGAGAAGTCGTTAGGTTGCATGGCATGCCTAGGACTATTGTTTCTGGTCGCGATGTTAAATTCTTGAGTTACTTTTGGAATACTTTATGGGCTAAACTTGGCACAAAATTGTTGTTTTCTACTACTTGTCATCTCAAACGGATGGACAAACTGAAGTTGTCAATAGAACTTTGGGAACACTTTTGCGTGCTATTCTTAAAAAGAACTTGGATTGACATTTCTATGGACTTTATTTTGGGGTTGCCTAGGACTAAGAAGGGAGGGATTCTATTTTTGTTGTTGTGTGGATAGATTCTCTAAGATGGCACATTTTATAGCTTGTCATAAAACCCATGATGCTTCAAACATTGCGGATTTGTTCTTTAGAGAAGTCGTTAGGTTGCATGGCATGCCTAGGACTATTGTTTCTGGTCGCGATGTTAAATTCTTGAGTTACTTTTGGAATACTTTATGGGCTAAACTTGGCACAAAATTGTTGTTTTCTACTACTTGTCATCCCAAACGGATGGACAAACTGAAGTTGTCAATAGAACTTTGGGAACACTTTCGTGCTATTCTTAAAAAGAACTTGGATTGACATTTCTATGGACTTTATTTTGGGGTTGCCTAGGACTAAGAAGGGGAGGGATTCTATTTTTGTTGTTGTGGATAGATTCTCTAAGATGGCACATTTTATAGCTTGTCATAAAACCCATGATGCTT
>NW_027330818.1:0-70336 GCF_022965805.1 Primulina eburnea
AACCCCGGTAGTTGTATCAATGAACCATTGAGGGCCACACAAGTACTAGCTTTGTAAATCCCGATGAGAAGTAAAATAGTTCAATGTGTTGAACGGCTTATAAATGTGTTTATAAGCGTAAAGAAAAATAGAAGTATGACTTCTATGAGAGAAATATAAATTTTAATTTATGGAAGTGTTCCTACTGTACTAATCTTCATCCGGATGGCCCAACATCCTAGTGTTAAATGGCCGAATTTTTGTGCTAAAATTAAAAATTTTTGACTTCCGTTGCGCTTCAGGCCACCGTAACCGGTCCGCTTTCATGGGTCCGTGTACATACTGTACTAATCTTCATCCGGAATCAAGGGACACGGACCCCGTGCTCACCTCCGTGTACGGGTCCGTGTAGGCACTGTATTCGCCAACTTCAAAGGGCACGGACCCCGTGCCTGGGTCCGTCTTCGGGTCCGTGCAGGCACTGGATTTGCTCATCTCGGGTTGTGAAGGACACGGACCCCGTGTGCAGGTCCGTGTCGAGGTCCGTGAAGACTCGGTTGAGGAGATTAAAGCTTGAATCCTATTCCTTTGGCCCTCCAACATTCTTCCATGCATCCCGAGCCCTCCACCACTTTGCTCCTCGCACGTAAATCCATCTTCTTCGCTCATACGCCCGTGCAAGGCTACCATGTTCGCATCATCCTCCCCTTCTTGAAAAGGATTTGTCCTCAAATCTTCACTACCAACAAAAAAGCGACGCAAGTTAGTAATAACAAGAATTAAATTACCAACATACTTACCTTTAAGCTCAAGTTTGTAGGTGCTATCGCCCACGTGCTCCATCCACGCTTCGAACTCCAACTCCAAGGTTTCTTTCACTATCAAATCACCAACCTCAATATACACCAAACAACAAAGGACACCAAATAATAAAATATGATTAAGTATCACAAATATCAAGTTCCTCCCCTTCTTAGACCTAGTCAACACCAAAGCAAGGATGGTACAAATGTAAATATATTGCTTACTAGGACTAAGAATTAAGTCATGCATGTCATAGAACCCTAACCTAGTTGCTATCTTCATACATGCAAGACCCTCGTTACAACACCATTCGACATACCTTTTTATATGTAACCAACATAGAAATGCATGCATCTTATCAATAATGAAATCATGACAATATGCATCACTAGCGGGTAACTCATAAAACGAGCATAACATGAACAACTTAATCTCCTTAAAGGTATATTCATCATGGACAAAGAAATTCTTATAGTCATTCATGCTCTTCCCAAAGTCTTCATCAAACAAGTAGGAATCATGCAAATAGAACACACTAAATGTACTATCCATGTTTTCATTCAACTCACTACATGAAGTTAATCCTAATGCACATAGGTCATTGCCATGACAAAGTGTCAATTGGACAATCTTTGAACACTCAAAATCAATAACATTTGAATCTAATTCATGCAATGCATATTCATTCTCACTTCTATGACACTTAGGCAACAAGATTAAATCACATTCACATCTTCTAAACATCACATTTCCAACTTGTCCCCATAGTTCTTGAAAACAAAACAATAATGAATTAAGGTAAGGAAGAAAATCATACCTTCTAGGTGTTGTGTTGACAACTAACCTTACCTCATCGCTATGGCTCTTGAATCCATATGGTTCATCCCATTGTATCCTCACACCAACAACACTTGCTAGCCTCCCCATCATGGCATTACCGTAATCCTGCAAAGAAGAAGTAACAATGCTTGGGATTGAACCGGCGATTTCATCACTAATATGAGTAAACCACTTTGTACAAAGGTACATGTAATGGTTTATGCAATAATAAACAACTCTCATCCTCACTCTTTTCACTCCTTTGGACCATCAAATTATTCTTCTTTTCTTTTTCTTTGGCCTCTTTTTCTCTCTCTTTTTTCTTTTCTATGGTCATCTCACTTTTTTGTTCACTCTTTCTTTCGACCATATATTTTTCTTTTTCTTTTTCTAAGGCCATCTCACTCTTTTGGACACTCTTTTTTTCGGCCATTTTAAATTCTTTTTCACTCTCACAATTAAATTGTAGTTGATCATCAGTAATTACAATTGAAATAGGTTGATTAAGAAAAGTACATGATGAATCATAGCATGCGTGCAACAAATTATTACTACTTTCTTCTTTCTCCTCCATAGCACACACATTAGAACTAAATTCACCATCTAAGAATTCACCCTCCACCGCACAACACTCTATGCTCAAGTCAGAAATTAGTGGATTACCAACCTCCTCAATCCTCTCAACCTCCACTTTAGGCTCAACATCAATGCTCACTTCAACTCCACACTCGACTGCAACCTTAGATTCACATTCAACTACCACCTCAACCTCATCCGCAACCTCCCTTTGGGATCTAAGTTCAACTGGCGATTTTACTACAGTCATCTCCTCCTTTGGACACTGGGTGATATCATGCCCAAACTCTAGACACCAATTACATTGAATATCATAAGTACTAACATTTGAGATTTTAGATGTACCTTGATATTCATATTTGCCAACTTCACGTCTCGACTCCTTCTTTGGCCTGGCAATGATTTTCTTTTCCAAGCTCGTCCTCCAATTGGATGCCCATGAATCCTCATACAAGCCATGCTCATCTCTACGAACACCTCTCCTATGAATGCTTTGGAGTAAACTGCTTCCTCATCACTATTTTCATCTCATCCCATGTAACTATAAGGGTCATCCCCACATCGCCTCCTACGTAGTACTAATTTATCCCACCAAGTAGTAGCATAGTTGGTAAACTCACTACTAGCTCGTCTTACCTTCATTGCTTCGGTATAATTCTCCCGACTCTCAAATACACACTCCATTCTCTCTTCCCACTCAAGGTACGCCTTTGGATCGGCTTCCCCACTGAAAAATGGAATGGTCATCTTCGTGCCACTAAGTCTATACCCTTCCCGGCTTCTATACCCCTTATCCTCATCAAATCTCCTATAACGATCCATGTTCAACAACGCATCTCCTCCAACTCTACTACCTCGTTTATTCTCCCACCTTCTATCCAACCCTCCTAACATCGTTTTAAATTGACGTTCGTCAATCATAATACCTGCAAGAAAAGGTTAGTATAAAACAATAAAATAAATAAATTTCCTCACCACAAATCCTCACAAATCACTCCAATGAAAAATTCACTCGCACTCGTCTTTTTCCCTCACCACAAAAGCTCACCGGTCACTCCAAAGAAATTCACTCGTCTCTCCTCTCTTATTTTTTTGCTCACAACAAATACTCACTAGTCACTCCAAAGAAATAACACTCACACTCAAATGTTTCCACTCGAATTTGATAGTACTCTCAAAAGTGTGCTCAAGCTTTGTATTTGGGATATCAAACAATCAAGGTTCAAACTTGTGAACAAATGCGACCGACTCACTTGGACTGTGTAGACAAGAAATTCGAATATGAATTTTTTTTTTTTTTTGACTGTGAGAGACAATTAAATATGACTCTCTAAAGAAAATAGAACAAGATATCAAAATGAAATAATGGTGAATTTTCGGAATTTTTTTTTTTTTATTTTTTTTTTGGCTTGAGTACTACTCGAAAATCCCAAAAAAAAAGTCACCAACAAATTTCGAGAATCACAGATTCACGAAAAAATTACGAAGAACGATAGAACAAAACAGATCTGAAAATAAACGAATAGATAATACAGATCTGCAATTTAAGAACAAGATAATATACTTGAATTCAATAAACCTAAAGCTCTGATACTAAATGACGTGAATCTTGACACGAATAAATAGCAAACACGATTAAAAATAAATCGCACCCTCTATTCAATTACGATGTTAAGATCCGTGTGTTTTCCCGATCTTTTGATTCAAGTATTGTGTGATATTCACCTCTAAACTAGCAAGAGTTTAGCAACAAATAAACACGAGGATAAACAATCGAAAACTATACGAACCTTCGAAGAACTTCGCCTACGACAATCCGCACAAGCAACGACCGACAAACGCCACAAAGTTAAAAACTTTGATAAGTTTGATTTGATTTGACAAAGCTAAAAGCTTTGAAAAGTTGAGAGAAAATTCTCACAAGTTTGATAAACTCAAAATAATATCTGTATTGTGTTCTAAAAATTCGTCCAAGATATGTCTTATATCAAAAGATAACAAAAATCTAGTTTCCTAGCAAAGTAAAACTCTAAAAAAAGGAAACAAATCCGCGCAGAAAACAGAGGACACGGACCCCGTGCATACCTCCGTGTCTGGGTCCGTGTACATACTGTACTAATCTTCATTCGGAATCAAGGGACACGGACCCCGTGCTCACCTCCGTGTACGGGTCCGTGTAGTCACTGTATTCGCCAACTTCAAAGGGCACGGACCCCGTGCCTGGGTCCGTCGTCGGGTCCGTGCAGGCACTGGATTTGCTCATCTCGGGTTGTGAAGGACACGGACCCCGTGTGCAGGTCCGTGTCGAGGTCCGTGAAGACTCGGTTGAGGAGATTAATGCTTGAATCCTATTCCTTTGGCCCACCAACATTCTTCCATGCATCCCGAGCCCACCACCACTTTGCTCCTCGCACGTAAATCCATCTTCTTCGCTCGTACGCCCGTGCAAGGCTACCATGTTCGCATCAGAGTATCTATCCACAACAACAAAAATAGAATCCCTACCCTTCTTAGTCCTAGGCAACCCAAAATAAAGTCCATAGAAATGTCAATCCAAGTTCTTTTTAAGAATAGCACGCAAAAGTGTTCCCAAAGTTCTATTGACAACTTCAGTTTGTCCATCCGTTTGAGGATGACAAGTAGTAGAAAACAACAATTTTGTGCCAAGTTTAGCCCATAAAGTATTCCAAAAGTAACTCAAGAATTTAACATCGTGACCAGAAACAATAGTCCTAGGCATGCCATGCAACCTAACGACTTCTCTAAAGAACAAATCCGCAATGTTTGAAGCATGTGGGGACCCGTGCTCTAACTCAATTCTTTTGGGATTTATTGGATCTTTACTCGAAAATGTGGGTTAAAATTTTGCTTTTAACATTAAGTCAAACGTATACTCAAAGCATGACATATCTTTATAATAATTAAACATCATCTGGTACATACAAGTCTGTTTCGTACAAGCATACACTAGTGTTCAACTACCAACTACAAACATAAGTGATACAAGTCTAGTAAGAAACACTAGAAATCTTCAATGCCCGAGATCTCCACGCTATCATCAATCTCTCATCTAGCTCGAGACCCAGATCCTGCCCCACCTGTTGCCATGCACACATACAGACACGACAATAGCCGGATAACTCCGGTCAGAACAAATCCCAGTATAAAACATGGATGCATGCAATGTAATAATCATGTACAAAAGCATAGCATATATCAAGTAACATGAATGAAAATCTAAACATGTAAAGGAATACAAATCTGTATTCAACCTCTAGTTCTTGTGTGGGGACCCGGGCTCTAACTCTATTCTTTTGGGATTTAATTGGATCTTTGTTCGAAAATGTGGGTCAAAATTTTGATTTTAACTTTAATTCGAATGTATTAACTAAAGCATAACATATCTCGATAGAAATTAAACAACGTAATGTACATACAAGTCTGTTCGTACAAACATACACTAGTGTTCAAATGACAACTACAAACATAAGTAGTATAAGTTTCATAAGAAAACACTAGTAATCTGCAATGCCCGAGATCTCCACGCTATCATCATCTCTCATCTAGCTCGTGACCCCGATCCTGCCCCACCTGTTGCCATGCACACATACAGACACGACAAAAGCCGGATAACTCCGGTGAGAACATATCCCAGTATAAAACATGGATGCATGCAATGTAATAAATCATATACAAATGCATAACATAAATCAAGTAACATGAATATAAATCTACACATGTAGTAGAATACAAATCTGTATTCAACATTCAAATCTTGACTCGACTCTTTTCTAATCTAGGGATCCCGGTGTGAATAAGACGGTCTGTTACCTACCCAACCACTCGGGGCAACGGTACGTCTTATTCCTAGACTTCGGTCAACTCTGTATCGAGGGTCTACACATATAGCAAATCTGCTCCTATGCGTCGATACACCGAAACGTCTAGTTTTGGCAAGTCTGCCAATCTCTCCTATCTCAGGACTCGAATATAAATCAATAAACAAGGCATTACATAATCAAATGTAATAACAATCTAGTATGTGATTTAGGGAAACTCGTATCAAATCTGAATCGAGTTGTGCAATCCCGTGACCACATGAATTATACCTTTCTGGTCGCACTGTCTGTGTCGTAGTCGAAGGCTTGAGTTCACAATAGCCAATACAATCTGAAATAACATAATCGACATGTACTCTATCAATATATATCTCAAGCAACTCAATATACAAAGCTGAAATCGGTTTCAAAACAATTTGACGGCGTAACGACGTAGTTCTTCGATACCGGTAACACCACCATAACATGCTCAATCATAATCAACTCATAAACTCATCAACCTCAATACATAAGCTGAAATCTGTACCATCTTAGCGTAATACATGCTGGAAACTAACAATCGTAGCAAATAACATCCGTTTCTTGATGCGGTTACGAATATACCATGCTCAATACCTCAAGAACACAATATAACTAACATATTACAATTTTTCCAACATCTATAATTCGAAACATGTTGGAATTGCATAAAACTTACTTCACCTTGTATCCGTCGATGTAAGGAGTACAAACTTACCTCGGAACACAAATCGAATAGCTAAATCTCGCACAATCACCACTCCAAGATCAAAAGAAATGGAAGCTCTCTCCTTGAAGTTCCCTCGGCCTCAGCATTCTGAAATGGAGGAGGTGAAGACACATAATCATATATGCATGACAAGAAACAAGTGGTTTATTTTTCACTTGACACGCAAGACCGCGGGTGCGGTACACTAGCAGCGCGGGTGCGCTGTGCTTTCGGCAGCCGGTCTATTTTCTGAATCTCGATCACCGCGGGTGCGGCGCTTGCATCATCGCGGGTGCGGTCTCACCACCGCGGGTGCGGTCTTGCACGCACCGCGGGTGCGGTGTTGCTTCGCACATTTGCCTCAATTTTCTATCACCTACACCGCGGGGGCGGTAGTCCTAGCACCGCAGGGGCGGTGTGGCTTCGGCCATGCTTGCTCAAACTCTCATTTTTCATGTCACGCATTCTCCTCTTCAAGTCTCACATCGATGACAACGGGTAATTCTCGAGCCTTACATCTTGACTCGATTCATTTCTACTCAAGGGATCCCGGTGTGAATAAGACGGTCTGTCACCTACCCATCCACTCGGGGTGACGGTACGTCTTATTCCTAGACTTCGGTCAACTCTGTATCGAGGGTCTACACATAGAGTAAATCTGCTCCTATGCGTCGATACACCGAAACGTCTAGTTTTGGCCAATCTGCCAATATCTCCTATATCAGGACTCGAATATAAATCAATAAACAAGACATTACATAATCAAATGTAATAACAAGCTAGTATGTGATTTAGGGAAACTCGTATCAAATCTGAATCGAGTTGTGCAATCCTGTGACCACATGAATTATACCTTTCTTGTCGAACAATCGGTGTCGTAGTCGAAGTCTCGAGTTCACAATAGCCAATACAAATCTGAAATGGCATAATCAATGTGTACTTCATCAATATACATTTCAAGCAACTCAAGGTACAAAGCTGAAATTGGTTTCAATACAATTTGGCGGCATAACGGCGTAATACTTCGATACCGATAACTCAATAATATCATACTCAATCACAAGCAACTCATACTATCATCAAAATATCAACATATATTCTGAAATCTGTAAGTATCCCAACTCATATATGCTGGAAATTTCGAACAATAGCATACGGTCTCCAAATTTCGATCCAGTAACGAATATATCATGCTCAGTATATCAAGAACACATATTCTAAATCAAATCTGAATTTCCCCCAACATGAATATCTGAAACATGCTGAAATATAATAAAACTTACATCTTCTTGTAGTCTTCAAAGAGAGGAGTCCAAATCTATGCTTGGATTTAAATTTGGAGGTATAAATCTTACACAACCATGCTTATAAGCTTGAAAGAATTTAGGAAAAGAAATGAGTTCTCTCGGTTCTGCTAATGGAAAATGAAGATTCAGCAGCTTCATATATATATATATACATGCCATGTGTCAAGCCAAGAAACAAAGGTGGCACTTCGCATGCAACACCGCGACCGCGGGTGCGCTCATGTTTCGGTAGGATTTCATTTCCTAAAATTTATCGACCGCGGGTGCGGTCATTGCAGGACCGCGGGTGCGGTGATGCTACGGCCAAACTTCATAAATTTGATATAATACACCGCGGGTGCGGTCTTGTCTGAGGCGCGGGTGCGGTATGGCTTCGGCCATTCTTTCAAAAATTCTCATTTTTAAGTCATGCATTCACACCTCTTCAAATCTAACATCAATGACAACTGATAATTCTCGAGCCTTACATTTCTCCCCCTCTTAAACAGGAGTTAGTCCTCGAACTCGTAAGTAAATAATCATGCAAGTATACCCAAAACAGTATAATCAAAATTGAAAGGAAGACTCACATCATATGAATAGCTCAGGATGTCTCTGCCTCATATCAGACTCTGTCTCCCAAGTTCCTTCCTCGATGCCATGGTGACTCCATTGAACCTTTACAAGCGGAATGGTCTTGGTTCTAAGCTGTTTCTCTTTCCGATCAAGAATCTGTATCGGTTTTTCCACATAACTCAGAGTTTGATCTAACTCGGCTTTGTCAGGCTGAATGACGTGAGAATTATCTGGCATATATCTGCGCAACATTGATACATGAAATACGTCATGAATACCAGATAATGAAGGAGGAAGAGCAAGTCTGTAAGCTCGATCGCCAATCTTCTCAAGGATCTCATATGGACCGACGTATCTAGGAGACAACTTTCCTCGCTTGCCAAATCTGACAACGCCTCTGAAAGGTGAAATCTTCAAAAATACTCTGTCTCCTTGTTCAAACACTAACGGTCTACGTCTGATATTGGCGTATTTCGCTTGCCTATCATGTGCCGTCTTCATTCGTTTCTGAATGATCTTCACTTTTTCGGTCATCTCACGGATCATATCAGGTCCCAACTCTGGTACCTCGGAGATATCATCCCAGTACAACGGAGATCTGCACTTCTTTCCGTATAAAGCTTCGAACGGTGCCATCTCAATGCTAGTCTGATAGCTGTTATTGTATGAAAACTCACACAACGGCAATGAATCTTGCCAACCAGTACCAAAATCTAGTACTACAGCTCTCAGCATATCCTCTAAAGTGTGGATAGTCCGCTCTGACTGTCCGTCTGTCTGAGGATGATAAGCAGTGCTCAGGTGTAAAGTCGTACCTAGAGCCTGCTGCAAACTGTGCCAAAAGTGAGAAGTAAATCGTGGATCACGATCTAATACGATCGACTTCGGCACACCGTGCAATCTGACGACCTCTCTGACATACAACTCTGCCATCTGATCGTGTCGATAGGTCATTCTGTACGGAATAAAGCACGCTGATTTGGTCAATCTATCTATCACTACCCAAATCGCGTCACAACCTCGCAAAGATCGAGGTAACTTCGTCAAGAAATCCATGGAAATGTGGTCCCATTTCCATTCAGGAACAGACAAACTCTGAAGTAAACCTCCGGGCTTCTTTCTTTCTGCCTTCACCTGCTGGCAATTCAAACATTTAGACACAAATTCTGCAATATCTGTCTTCATCTGCTTCCACCAGAATTGTGTCTTCAAGTCATTGTACATCTTCCTGCCACCAGGATGAATGCTGAACCGGCTACAGTGTGCTTCTGACATGATCTGTCGTCTCAAATCTGAAATCTCTGGCACAACTAAGCGGTTATTCACATACAGAACAGAATCTCTAACCTGATACTCTGATATATGACCAGCTCTGACCATATCAATCGATCTCTGAATGCTCGGATCAGTTCTCTGCGCCTCTTTGATCCTCAAAATCAGATCTGGCTCAATCTGAATCGCAGCAAGTCGCAACGGTCTACTCTCTGTATCAAATGTCAATCCAGACAAGCAACAATTCTTTACTAAATTCGATATACCTACTGTCGACAAGGAAAGAGCACATACCTTTCGACTCAAGGCGTCTGCAGCTGCATTCGATTTCCCTGGATAGTACTTGATCTCGCAATCAAAATTTTTCAGCAGATCAAGCCATCGTCATTGCCTCATGTTCAACTCTGACTGAGAAAAGAGATACTTCAGGCTTTTATGATCGGAATAGATCTCAAACTTCTCGCCATACAAATAATGGCGCTAAATCTTGAGTGCAAAGACAATCGCCGCCAATTCAAGATCATGAATCGGATAACGGGTCTCGTGCGGCTTCAGCTATCTAGAGGCGTACGCTATCACGTGCCCTCGCTGCATAAGAACACATCCTAGTCCCTCTGTGAGATGCGTCACAGTATACAACGAACTCACCTGTACCTGAAGGAATCGTCAAGACAAGCGCACTAGTCAGCCTCTTCTTCAACTCCACAAAACTGGTTTCACAATCTTTGGACCATACAAATGGCATGTTCTTCTGTGTCAACTGGGTGATAGGCTTCGCTATACAGGAGAAATCTCGGATAAAACGACGATAATACCCGGCTAGACCCATGAAACTGCGTATCTCCAGCACAGAAGTCGGTCTCGGCCAACTGATCACAGCCTCAACTTTACTCGGATCTACCGCAATACCATCTCCAGATATAATGTGACCCAAGAAGACAACCTGTCTCAGCCAAAATTCGCACTTGGATAGTTTAGCATACAACTGCTCATTTCTCAAAGTCTTCAATACAATTCTCAGATGATCTGTATGCTCAGTTAGACTCTTCGAATATACTAAAATATCATCAATGAATACAATCACAAAATCATCTAAATATCTCTGAAAGATGCGGTTCATCAAACTCATAAATACCGCTGGTGCATTTGTCAAACCGAAAGGCATAACAACAAACTCATAATGTCCATACCTGGTTCGAAATGCAGTCTTCGGAATATCAACATCTCTAACTTTGAGCTGATGATACCCTAATCTCAAATGAATCTTCGAGTATACCGAAGATCCCTGTAACTGATCAAACAAATCGTCGATGCGAGGCAGATGATACTTGTTCTTCACTGTTGCCTTGTTCAACTGCCTATAATCAATATACAGTCGCATCGAACCATCTTTCTTTCTAACGAAAAGCACCGGAGCACCCCAAGGAGATACACTGGGTCTGATATATCCCTTGGACAGAAGACCTTCCAACTGTGCCTTCAATTCTTTTAGTTCAATAGGCGACATCCTATACGGAGCTCTCGAAATAGGAACACTGCATGGCACGAGATCTATGCTAAAATCTACCTCTCGAACCGGAGGCAACCCTGGAATCTCATTTGGGAACACATCTGCAAACTTGCAAACCACTGGCAGATCTGCCAATGCTGGGCTCGACTTCAGTAATATACGAGAAAGCCCTCTGCTCCTCTCTGAAGTAATCTACTCATAGTCAGAGCAGATACTAAGGGAATCCGAGATCTGGAACCCTTTCCGTAGAATTTCCACTCCTCTGTCATCTCGGGTCTGAATCTGACAATCTTGTGGAAACAATCTACAGTGGCCATGTACTTGGTCAACATATCTATACCAACTATACAATCAAAATCAGCTAAACCAAATACTACACACTCTAAATCAATCTCATGCCCCTCAAACTGAAGCATACAGTGTCTAACAGTAGTCACAGATATCAAACCACTTCCCAACGGAGAAGCTATAGACACTACCGTCGACAAAGACTCAACAGGCAATGAATATCTCAATGCAAAATGCTCCGATATGAATGTATGAGACGCACCTGTGTCTATCAACACATTTGCAGGATAACCGCAAAGGAAACAGTTACCTGCAATGACGTCATCTGGCGCCTCCTGCGCCTGCTCCTCTGTCAGCGCAAATACCCTAGCCTGCTGTCTGGGAGGTTGACTCACTGTCTGACTGCCTCCTGGTCTCTGCTGGGTCTGTGTAGATGGTGGCTGGAAAGAGCGTACAGAAGATGCCTGTCTCTCCATCTGTGGCACTGGTGCTGATGACCCTGCACTCTGGAATCGTTGTGCACCTCTCTGGGGACAAACTCTGGCAAAGTGTCCCTATTGCCTACAGACGTTGCAGCGTCCCATAACTCCTTGACACTGCTCCGTGGCAAGTCGCCCTCCGCATGAACTACAGTAAGCGCCACTGTAATCTGAACCCTGACCCCTCTTTCGAGATCCACTCGAACTCGATGAACTGCTCCCGGATTTCTTAAACTGCTTGCCCCTAGCTTTCAGAAATTCCTTCTTGCCACTACCACTAGCTCCACTGTCAAAGCGATGAGGAGGTGGTGGAAACTGTACGGTCGTGGACTGTGGCGGTCTCTGCCCCTGAACACTGTAAGAAGTGCCTCGCTGCCTGATCAAGCCAGCCTCTGCTCCCTTCGCTCTGTTCAGTGCCTCTGAAAAAGTATTAGGCCGTCCCGTGTTCACCAAAGTAAATACATCTGGATTAAACCCGTTGATGAACTGATCAGCCACTGCCTCGTCGTTCCCTGATACATGAGGTGCAAAAATCGTAGCAACGCAGAAAATTTAGCAACATACTCCTCAATGTTCCACTGTCCCTGCCTCAGATTCGCAAATTCAGCTCCCTTATCTTTTCGGTAGGAGACGGGGAAGAAGCGCTGATAGAACTCATCTTTGAAAACTTTTCATGTGATGTCAATGCCTCGGTGCTCCAAGGCTCTCTTCGTAGTCAACCACCAGCTCTTTGCAACCTCTTGCATTTGATGCCCTATCAGCTTCACACGTCGCTCATCAGTATATGCCAAAGACTCAAACAACATCTCGATATCATCCAGCCAGCTCTCGCACTCCACTGCACTCTCTGTGCCCTTCAGCGTAGGAGGATGGAAAGACTGAAACCTCTTCAGTAAGGTCTCCATTGGCGTAGCGGTGACGTCCATCTGTGCACCTGATGTGCTACCCTGCTCTGGCTGTGGTATACGTCTAGGCGGCATAAATCTGATTACCAAACTGATTAGTACACAATCAATATCATCTGTCTCAACCCTCCTCTGATCATAGACTCTGATCGAGAATCGGTTCTGATTCAGGCTTGACAAGTATATGCTGTAAATCAATTCAGATAATACAACAACATATAATAGGGAAAGCAATAAACCATGCTAGCATCTCAAAAGCAAGGAAGATGACTCGTTCTACCCCGCTCATCCTATTCTATCTCAGTCTACAGAACCTATAGCTCTGATACCACCATGTTTTGGGGACTCGGGCTCTAACTCAATTCTTTTGGGATTTATTGGATCTTTACTCGAAAATGTGCGTCAAAATTTTGCTTTTAACATTAAGTCAAATGTATACTCAAAGCATGACATATCTTTATAATAATTAAACATCATCTGGCTACATACAAGTCTGTTTCGTACAAGCATACACTAGTGTTCAACTACCAACTACAAACATAAGTGATACAAGTCTAGTAAGAAACACTAGAAATCTTCAATGCCCGAGATCTCCACGCTATCATCAATCTCTCATCTAGCTCGAGACCCAGATCCTGCCCCACCTGTTGCCATGCACACATACAGACACGACAACAGCCGGATAACTCCGGTGAGAACAAATCCCAGTATAAAACATGGATGCATGCAATGTAATTGTAAGGCTCAAGATTTATTAGTCCTCATTTATGCGATATTAGAAGATGTGAGAGTGCATGACATTGCATGAGAAACACTAAGGAAAATGAGAGTAGGAAATACATGAGAAAAGATGTGAAAGGTTAAGAATAAATGTAAAAGGGCCGAAGCTATGGTGCATATGCGCGAAGGAATGCGCGCATATGCATGAGAATTACAGTAGCATCGGCGCATATGCGCGAAGAAAGTGGCGCACATGCGCGACATGTCCAGAGGCATTGGCGCACATGCGCTGAATGAAGTGGCGCATATGCGCGATACTTCCAGCAGCTGTGGCACATTTGCGCGAGTTCAAGCGCGCATATGCGCGGTCCGTCCAGAAGCCTGGGCGCATGTGCACGAAAAGAAGCGCGCATATGCGCGAAACTTGTTGCTCGAAAAATGATAACACTTGTCCTTTGCCATGCAATTTAAATGTATGTGGCTTCATTTCCTCTCCTGGCAGAGTAGAAAACCGAGAGAGAGAATGGTTCAAGGAAGAAGGGAGATTCTCTCATTTTAAAGTTAATTGTGCAAGATTTGCATATCCAAATTTTAATCTAAGCCTAGATTTGCACTCCTCTCATCACTAGCTACAAGAAAATGTAAGTTTCATTCAATTCCAGCATGTTTTGATATTTATGTGTTGGGTAAAGGATGAATTGAACTCAATATTATGTTCTTGAGATGATAAATGTTGTAGAATCGTAAACGGATCGATTATCGAATGCCATACGATATCGTTACTACTTTTCTAGCATATTTAGAATTAAGTATGCAGATTTTGAATACTTTCATGGGCTTATGATGATGATTATGAGTTGAGACTATGGATTGTGAATATATGCGAGAGTTGGAGTGATCGATATGATCGGTATTGAGAAAATACGTGTCATGCCGTGATTGTATCTAGATTGGTATTGATGAGATAGGAGTGTTGAGTTGTGTATTGATAGAATGCACATTGATGGTGCCATTTCAGATTTATATTGGCAACGTGATAGCGAGACTTCGACTACATCACAGACTTTACGACACGAAAGGTATAAACCATGTTGTTTGGGAAGCCACAACTCAAATAAGATATTATTTGAGTTTCCCAAACCAAAATCACATACTAGTATTATTGTATATACGGTAACATGTTTATGACTTGTTTATAGAATTATATTCAAATCTTGTTACATGATTACGCTTTGATTATAGAATTGTATTCAAGCATGTAAGATTATTGTAATATTCAGATATGAATATGAGCATGCTTTGTTACAGGTTGATAGTCATTGCATTTAAGATAGGAGAGTCATTGACAACCATTGTCAACTATCTAGATGTTCGGTGTATCTCAGCTTAGGAGCAGCCTTGACTCCTACTGCAGTCGTTGATACAGCTCAGACCGAAGTCTAGGAATAAGACGTACAGTCACCCCGAGTGGGAGGGTAGGTGACAGCCATTGACGTCTTATTCACACCGGGATCCCTAGAGTTCTAGTCGAGTCGAGTCCAGACATGGTTTGATTCGCATTGCATTGCATGTGCATATGATGTCATTCATGATAGCATGTTTCATGTTTAATTGTTTATATGCATGTATACATGTTTATACTGGGATTTGTTCTCACCGGAGTTTCCGGATGTTGTTATGTCTGTATGTGTGCATAACAACAGGTGGGGCAGGATCTGGGTCACGCAGAGGATGAGAGATGGACATAGCGTGGTGATCTCGGGCTTAGCAGAAGGACTAGTAGTTGTACCTTTGGCATGTACTGTATTTAATTACTAGTTTGTTGAGTATGGATGGACATGACATGTTGTACGTTATGTTTGTACATTATGTTTGTAATTTAAATAAGAATTTATGTTTGTTTATATACATTAGATTTAATGTTGAAAAGCGAAAATTTGACCCACTTTTATATTAACGATCCATTGAATCCCAAATAAAAAGTTAGAGCCCGGGTCCCCACAACAGGTGGTATCAGAGCGATAGATCCTTTAGAGTGAGATAAGATAGAATGAGCGGGGTAGATCGAGTCTTCTTCCTTGCTTTATGATGTGCTAGCATGATTTATTGCTTTCATTATTGCATGTTGTATTGTTATCTGACTTGTATTACAGCATGTGTTAGTAAAGACTGAATCAGAACCGATTCTGGATCAGAGGTAAATGATCAGAGCAGGGCTGAGACAGTTAGTATAGATTGTATACTAAACTGTTTGTATAGCAGATTCATGCCTCCTAGAAGAGCAGCCGTTCCTTTACGACCACCGGTACCAGAACAGGGTAGCACATCTGGTGATACGATGGATGTCACTGCTACGCCTATGGAGACTCTATTAAAGCGATTCCAGTCATTCCGACCACCGACTTTAAAGGGTATAGAAAATGCAATTGAATGTGAAAGCTGGTTGGAGGATATCGAGATGTTATTCGAGTCTCTGGAATATAGTGACGAGAAGCGAGTGAAACTCATTGGCCATCAACTGCAAGACGTGGCTAAGTAGGTGGTTGAATATAAGGAGAGCACTAGAACAGCGTGGCACCGAGGTTACATGGAAAGCATTCAAGACGGAGTTCTATCAGCGATTCTTTCCTGTATCCTACCGTAAAGATAAAGGCGCTGAATTTGCAAACCTGAGGCAAGGGCAATTGAACATTGAAGAGTACGTTGCTAAATTTTCTTCTTTGCTTCGCTTTGCACCTCACGTTTCAGGTAATGATGAGGCAGTAGCAGATCAGTTTATAAATAGGCCTGAATCCAGATATCTTTACGTTGGTAAATACGGGGAGACCCAACAACTTCTCGGATGCATTGAATCGTGCCAAAGGAGCTGAAGCAGGGTTGCTTAGGCAACGGAGTGTTCCGTATGTTGCTCCGAGTCCGAGACCGCCACTACCTCCAGCACAACATCCTCCTAGATTTGATAGCGGCGGTAGTAGCAGCGGGCGGAAGGATCCGTTGAAAGCGAAGGGCAAACAGTTTAAGAGGGCAGGGAGCAGTTCGTCGAGCTCCAGCATGTCAAGACAGAGAGGTCCTGGCCAGAGTTTAGAGGTGATGGGTGGATATTGCAGTACTTGTGGAGGTAAGCATGCCACAGAACAGTGTCAGGGTGTAGTGGGCAGGTGTAACATATGCAAGCAACCGGGACATTATGCCAAGGTCTGTCCTCAGAGAAGTGGTGCATCGAGATTTCAAGGTGCAGGGTCATCAGCATCAGTGACTCAGCCTGAGAGGCAAGCTTCATCTGTTCACTCATTTCAGCCGCCACCTACACAGACCCAGCCTCGAGCCAGAGGTGGCCAGATAGGGAGTCAGCCTCAGAGACAACAGGCTCAGGTGTTTGCGTTGACAGAGGAGCAAGCACAAGATGCCCCAGATGATGTCATTGCAGGTAACTGTTTCTTTTGCGGTTATCCTACTTATATATTGATAGATACGGGTGCATCGCATACATTCATATCAGAACGATTTGCATTATTGCATTCTCTGCCTGTTGAGTCGTTATTAGATGTCGTGTCTATTACTTCTCCGTTAGGAAGTGGTTTGATATCGGTGACTACGGTTAGACATTGCATCTTACAGTTTGAGGGTCATGAAATTGATCTAGATTGCATAGTACTCGGGTTAGATGATTTTGATTGTATTGTTGGAATTGACATGTTAACAAAGTACAGAGCCACCGTGGATTGTTTCCACAAAATTGTCAGATTCAGACCAGAAATGGCAGAAGAGTGGAAATTCTACTGGAAAGGGTTCCAGATCTCGGATTCCCTTGATTTCGGCTTTGTCTATGAATAAGTTGTTACAGAAAGGAGCAGATGGGTTCCTTGTGTATGCTGTAGATGTTCAGAAATCTAGCCCTACATTGGCAGATTTGCCAGTAGTACGGGAATTTGCAGATGTGTTTCCAGAGGAGATTCCAGGGTTACCTCCGGTGCGAGAGGTAGATTTTAGTATTGATTTGATTCCAGGTACCACTCCTATTTCGAGAGCTCCGTATAGGATGGCACCGATAGAGTTGAAAGAATTAAAGGCACAGTTGGAAGATCTTCTAGCCAAGGGATATATCAGACCTAGTGTATCTCCTTGGGGCGCTCCGGTGCTATTTGTGCGAAAGAAAGATGGATCGATGCGGTTGTGTATCGATTACATGCAACTGAATAAGGCAACGATAAAAATAAGTATCATTTGCCTAGAATTGATGATTTATTTGATCAGTTGCAGGGATCCTTTGTTTATTCTAAGATTGATTTGCGATCCGGATATCATCAGCTTCGAGTTCGAGATGTGGACATACCGAAGACAGCATTTCGAACCAGGTATGGGCATTACGAATTTATTGTCATGCCTTTTGGTTTAACAAATGCTCCGACGGTATTTATGGGCTTGATGAATCAAATCTTTCAGAGGTATTTGGATGATTTTGTGATTGTCTTTATCGATGATATTCTAGTGTATTCTAAGAACTAGGAATGAGCATGCAGAGCATCTCAGAATTGTGTTACAGACACTGAGAAATGAGAGATTGTATGCCAAGTTGTCAAAGTGTGAATTTTGGTTGAATCGAGTTGTCTTTTTGGGACATATTATATCTGGATATGGTATTTCTGTAGATCCGAGTAAAGTGGAAGCTGTGATCAGTTGTCCGAGACCGACTTCCGTGCCAGAGATACGCAGTTTCATGGGTCTAGCAGGATACTATAGACGATTCATCCAAGATTTCTCCCGTATTGCGAAGCCAATTACACAATTGACACAGAAGAATGCGCCATTCCTATGGTCTGAGGAGTGTGATTCTAGCTTTTTAGAATTGAAGAAGAGGCTGACCAGTGCACCTGTCTTGATGATTCCTTCAAGTACAGGTGATTTCGTTGTATATTGTGATGCCTCTCACAGAGGTTTGGGATGTGTTCTTATGCAGCGAGGTCATGTGGTCGCATATGCCTCAAGACAGTTGAAGACTCACGAGACTCGATACCCCATTCATGATCTTGAATTGGCGGCTATCGTATTTGCACTCAAGATCTGGCGTCATTATCTTTATGGCGAGAAATTTGAGATCTATTCGGACCATAAAAGCCTAAAATACTTGTTTTCTCAGTCGGAGTTGAACATGAGGCAGCGTAGATGGCTTGATCTGCTAAAAGACTTTGATTGCGAGATCAAATATTATCCAGGGAAGTCAAATGCAGCCGCGGACGCCTTGAGCCGAAAGGTTTGTTCCCTATCCTTATCGACGATAGGTGTTACAAAGCTAGTTGAAAATTGCTGTTTCTCTGGATTAGAATTTGATACAGACAGGAGGCCACTACGACTTACTGCTATTCAAGTTGAGCCTGACTTGATCAGGAGGATCAAAGAAGCTCAACGAACCGATCAGAATGTGCAAAGATCAATTCAGGTGGTCAGAGCAGGACATGTATCAGAATATCAGGTACGTGATCATGTGCTGTATGTGAATAACCGCCTTGTAGTGCCAGATGTTTCAGACTTGAGACATCAGATTATGTCCGAAGCACACTGCAGTCGGTTCAGCATCCATCCTGGTGGCAGAAAGATGTACAATGATTTGAAGACACAGTTCTGGTGGAAACAGATGAAGTCAGACATCGCAGAGTATGTGTCTAAATGCTTGAACTGCCAACAGGTGAAGGCCGAGAGGAAGAAGCCCGGAGGGTTACTTCAGAGTTTTTCTATTCCAGAATGGAAATGGGACCACATTTCCATGGATTTTGTGACGAAGTTACCCCGATCTTCCCGAGGCTGTGATGCGATTTGAGTCGTTATCGACAGATTGACCAAATCAGCTTGTTTCATCCCGTATAGAATGACGTATCGGCATGATCAGATGGCGGAGATATATGTTCGAGAGGTAGTCAGATTGCATGTTGTGCCGAAGTCTATCGTATCAGATCGTGATTCCCGATTCACTTCACACTTCTGGCACAGTCTACAGCAGGCCTTAGGTACGACATTACACCTGAGTACTGCTTACCATCCTCAGACAGATGGACAGTCAGAGCGGACTATCCAGACACTAGAGGATATGTTGAGAGCCGTAGTGCTAGATTTTGGCACTAGTTGGCAAGATTCCTTACCTCTTTGTGAATTCTCTTACAATAATAGCTATCAGACGAGCATTGAGATGGCACCGTTTGAAGCTTTATATGGTAAGAAGTGCATATCTCCGCTATACTGGGATGACATCTCCGAGGTACCAGAACTTGGACCAGATATGATTCGTAACATGACCGAGAAGGTGAAAGTCATTCAGAAGAGGATGAAGACGGCACAAGATAGGCAAGTGAAAATACGCCAACATCAGACGTAGACCGTTAGTATTTGAACAAGGAGACAAGGTATTTATAAAGATTTCCCCATTTAGAGGCGTTGTCAGATTTGGCAAGCGTGGAAAGTTGTCTCCTAGATACGTCGGTCCTTACGAGATCCTAGAGAAGATTGGCGATCGAGCATATCGACTGGCTCTTCCTCCTTCTCTGTCTGGTATACATGACGTTTTTCATGTATCAATGCTGCGTAGATACATGCCAGATATTTCTCATGTCATTCAGCCGACGAAGCTGAGCTTGATCAGACATTGAGTTTTATTGAACAACCGATACAGATTCTTGATCGGAAAGAAAAGAAGCTCAGAACGAAGATTATTCCTCTAGTAAAAGTCCAATGGAGTCGTCACGGCAGTAGAAGAAGCGACATGGGAGACAGAAGCCGACATGCGACAGAAACACCCCGAGTTATTTCAATAATGTAAGTATTGATCTAACTTTGAGGTTATTACATTTGATGCTTACATTGATAGAATGATGTGCGATTTCGAGGGCGAAATCATTTCTTAGAGGGGGAGAAATGTAAGGCTCAAGATTTATTAGTCCTCATTTATGCGATATTAGAAGATGTGAGAGTGCATGACATTGCATGAGAAACACTAAGGAAAATGAGAGTAGGAAATACATGAGAAAAGATGTGAAAGGTTAAGAATAAATGTAAAAGGGCCGAAGCTATGGCGCATATGCGCGAAGGAATGCGCGCATATGCATGAGAATTACAGTAGCATCGGCGCATATGCGCGAAGAAAGTGGCGCACATGCGCGACATGTCCAGAGGCATTGGCGCACATGCGCGGAATGAAGTGGCGCATATGCGCGATACTTCCAGCAGCTGTGGCGCATATGCGCGAGTTCAAGCGCGCATATGCGCGGTCCGTCCAGAAGCCTGGGCGCATATGCGCGAAAAGAAGCGCGCATATGCGCGAAACGTGTTGCTCGAAAAATGATAACACTTGTACTTTGCCATGCAATTTAAATGTATGTGGCTTCATTTCCTCTCCTGGCAGAGTAGAAAACCGAGAGAGAGAATGGTTCAAGGAAGAAGGGAGATTCTCTCATTTTAAAGTTAATTGTGCAAGATTTGCATATCCAAATTTTAATCTAAGCCTAGATTTGCACTCCTCTCATCACTAGCTACAAGAAAATGTAAGTTTCATTCAATTCCAGCATGTTTTGATATTTATGTGTTGGGTAAAGGATGAATTGAACTCAATATTATGTTCTTGAGATGATAAATGTTGTAGAATCGTAAACGGATCGATTATCGGATGCCATACGATATCGTTACTACTTTTCTAGCATATTTAGAATTAAGTATGCAGATTTTGAATACTTTCATGGGCTTATGATGATGATTATGAGTTGAGACTATGGATTGTGAATATATGCGAGAGTTGGAGTGATCAATATGATCGGTATTGAGAAAATATGTTGTCATGCCGTTGAATTGTATCTAGATTTGGTTATTGATTGAGATAGAAGTTGTTTTGAGTTGTGTATTGATAGAATGCACATTGATGGTGCCATTTCAGATTTATATTGGCAACGTGATAGCGAGACTTCGACTACATCACAGACTTTACGACACGAAAGGTATAAACCATGTTGTTTGGGAAGCCACAACTCAAATAAGATATTATTTGAGTTTCCCAAACCAAAATCACATACTAGTATTATTGTATATACGGTAACATGTTTATGACTTGTTTATAGAATTATATTCAAATCTTGTTACATGATTACGCTTTGATTATAGAATTGTATTCAAGCATGTAAGATTATTGTAATATTCAGATATGAATATGAGCATGCTTTGTTACAGGTTGATAGTCATTGCATTTAAGATAGGAGAGTCGTTGACAGCCATTGTCAACTATCTAGATGTTCGGTGTATCTCAGCTTAGGAGCAGCCTTGACTCCTATTGCAGTCGTTGATACAGCTCAGACCGAAGTCTAGGAATAAGACGTACAGTCACCCCGAGTGGGAGGGTAGGTGACAGCCATTGACGTCTTATTCACACCGGGATCCCTAGAGTTCTAGTCGAGTCGAGTCCAGACATGGTTTGATTCGCATTGCATTGCATGTGCATATGATGTCATTCATGATAGCATGTTTCATTTTTAATTGTTTATATGCATGTATACATGTTTATACTGGGATTTGTTCTCACCGGAGTTTCCGGCTGTTGTTATGTCTGTATGTGTGCATAACAACAGGTGGGGCAGGATCTGGGTCACGCAGAGGATGAGAGATGGACATAGCGTGGTGATCTCGGGCTTAGCAGAAGGACTAGTAGTTGTACCTTTGGCATGTACTGTATTTAATTACTAGTTTGTTGAGTATGGATGGACAAGACATGTTGTACGTTATGTTTGTACATTATGTTTGTAATTTAAATAAAGAATTTATGTTTGTTTATATACATTAGATTTAATGTTGAAAAGCGAAAATTTGACCCACTTTTATATTAACGATCCATTGAATCCCAAAGAAAAAGTTAGAGCCCGGGTCCCCACAGTAATAATCATGTACAAAAGCATAGCATATATCAAGTAACATGAATGAAAATCTAAACATGTAAAGGAATACAAATCTGTATTCAATCTCTAGTTCTTGACTCGATTCATTTCTACTCTAGGGATCCCGGTGTGAATAAGACGGTCTGTCACCTACCCATCCACTCAGGGGTGACGGTACGTCTTATTCCTAGACTTCGGTCAACTCTGTATCGAGGGTCTACACATAGAGTAAATCTGCTCCTATGCGTCGATACACCGAAACGTCTAGTTTTGGCCAATCTGCCAATATCTCCTATCTCAGGACTCGAATATAAATCAATAAACAAGACATTACATAATCAAATGTAATAACAAGCTAGTATGTGATTTAGGGAAACTCGTATCAAATCTGAATCGAGTTGTGCAATCCCGTGACCACATGAATTATACCTTTCTTGTCGAACAATCGGTGTCGTAGTCGAAGTCTCGAGTTCACAATAGCCAATACAAATCTGAAATGGCATAATCAATGTGTACTTCATCAATATACATTTCAAGCAACTCAAGGTACAAAGCTGAAATTGGTTTCAATACAATTTGGCAGCATAACGGCGTAATACTTCGATACCGATAACTCAATAATATCATACTCAATCACAAGCAACTCATACTATCATCAAAACATCAACATATATTCTGAAATCTGTAAGTATCCCAACTCATATATGCTGGAAATTTCGAACAATAGCATACGGTCTCCAAATTTCGATCCAGTAACGAATATATCATGCTCAGTATATCAAGAACACATATTCTAAATCAAATCTGAATTTCCCCCAACATGAATATCTGAAACATGCTGAAATATAATAAAACTTACATCTTCTTGTAGTCTTCAAAGAGAGGAGTCCAAATCTATGCTTGGATTTAAATTTGGAGGTATAAATCTTACACAACCATGCTTATAAGCTTGAAAGAATTTAGGAAAAGAAATGAGTTCTCTCGGTTCCGCTGATGGAAAATGAAGATTCAGCAGCTTCATATATATATATACATGCCATGTGTCAAGCCAAGAAACAAAGGTGGCACTTCGCATGCAACACCGCGGGTGCGCTCATGTTTCGGCAGGATTTCATTTCCTAAAATTTATCGACCGCGGGTGTGGTCATTGCAGGACCGCGGGTGCGGTGATGCTACGGCCAAACTTCATAAATTTGATATAATACACCGCGGGTGCGGTCTTGTCTGAGGCGCGGGTGCGGTATGGCTTCGGCCATTCTTTCAAAAATTCTCATTTTTAAGTCATGCATTCTCACCTCTTCAAATCTAACATCAATGACAACTGATAATTCTCGAGCCTTACAAAGTATCATCGGTTTTATGACAAGCTATAAAATGTGCAGTCTTAGAAAATCTATCCACAACAACAAAAATAGAATCCCTACCCTTCTTAGTCCTAGGCAACCCCAAAATAAAGTCCATAGAAATGTCAATCCAAGTTCTTTTTAAGAATAGCACGCAAAAGTGTTCCCAAAGTTCTATTGGCATTTTCAGTTTGTCTGTGACACCTTGACCCGTTACAATTAAAATACAGCGGAAATTTAAATTTTCTTGCAAATGGAAGGAGTTTCAAAATACATTTAATTAAAATCTTTACATCAAAATAATACATGATCATTCAAATGATATAACAAAATACAAAACATCATTTCTATGATCATGTCCAAAAATCTTCCTTCCAACATGGCATTCTTATGACCCCCTGTCCACAGTCAACGTCCCGGTCCGTCGCTCTTATCTGCATCACATGGAAATAACTGAAATGAGTATAAAACTCAGCAAGTGGAACTCTTACATAGCAATGAGCATATCATACTCTGAAAACCAAAGCTTTAAAACATAAATACCATCAACTCTGAAATAAATATCATAGCAATAGCATAGCAATAAGATGGTATTTCTCTTTCTCTGGTATGGATTGATATCAATAGTAACTCTGTCTGTGGTGCTCGTATCCCAATCGATATAAACCGATAACTCTGAGGGATAAAAGCCTATGGTCATTGATCAACTAATTGCATGCAATCTCTGACTATGTATCTATCAATCCATAAAACATTTAAACTCTCTCTTGGCATTTAAACAACACTTTGCAATCACTTACTCTTTTGTATTCCCTTTTCAATACAATTGGGACATACAATGCCTCCAATAGATATACAAGTGAATCTGTAATAGCCGAGCCCGGTGTACGGTATGATTTAAGTTTCGTTTGTTATTTGGGTTATGTGATTAGATGTTTAGAGTTGTGTTTTGGGCCATAGTATTATTGGTTATTATTGTTCTTGAGGTGTTAGTTGTTGTTGGTTGTTCGTTTCAGAGTTTCGGATCGATTTTAGTTGCGTTGGTTTTGTTCATTGCCGTAGCAAGAGTGCACCCGCGCTCTTAGAGGAGTGCCCCCGCGGTGTACTGTTCATGATTTTGGATTTGGGAGGCCGTAGCATCACCTCACCCGCGGTAGTGCAAGGACCGCACCCTGCGGTGCTTACAGTGCCGCACCCGCGGTGTTCGTGGTTCAGGATTTTTGTGGATTGCCGTGAGCTCAGCGCACCCGCGGCCCTTGTGTTGACGCACCCGCGGTGGAGGTATGGGCGAGATATTTTTACCTTTTTGGAGTGGTTAGCCATCACTTTACCTTTTCATTTCCTCTCATTTCCGATTTCCTCTCTTCTTCCAAGGGTTTTCTCCATTTTCTTTTGCTTCCTATCTTCGATTCGTGGATCTAGTTCGATTTTTGACTTGAGATCGAGGTTCTCCTTGGTGCTAGGAAGCTTAGGTAAGTTTTTGGTTGAGTTCTATTATGGTTTTTGGTAATGAGATGCTATAGGTTGATGTATTGGTTGGTTTAATGGATTATTTGACTTGTATTTTTGGATATAGAGTTGATTTTGGTATTATTTATGGATTATTGTTGTAGGTGGTGTACCAAGAGTATAGTTTGGAGGTGTTCTATTGGTTGTAAGTGGAATTTCATCCCTTGTGCTCACATGATGTTATATGTATTGTATTTCAAAGGTTTCAAAGTGTTATTCCCTTCAATTGATCCATTGTTATGTATTGATTCCATTGATTATCTATTGGAGGCATTGTATGTCTCATTTATTGAAAAAGGGAATACAAGAGAAAAGATATAGTTTCCAAAGTGATTGTTTAAATGCTGTTGAGAATTCAAATGTTTTTATTGGATTGATTGAATCATAGTCAGAGCATTGCATGCAATTAGTTGATCAACAACCATAGGCTTTTATCCCTCACAGTTATCGATTTATATCGATGGGATATTTGCAACCACAGTCAGAGATACTATTGATATCAATCCAACCAGAGAAAAGAGAAATACCATCGTATTGCTATCTATTGCTATGTTATTGCTACAGTTATTGCTACAGTATTCATGTTTCAGAGTTGATGGTATTTATGATTTCAAGTCATGTTTTACAGAGTATACTATGTATCATTGCTATGTAGAGTTCCACTTGCTGAGTTTTTATACTCATTTCAGTTATTTTCATGTGATGCAGTTAAGAGCGACAGATCAGGACGTTGACTGTGGTCAGAGGTCATATGCATACGAAGATTGGAAGGATGATGTTTTTGTTATCATTTGGGACATGATCATAGGAATGATTGTTTTGCATTTTGTATATCATTTGAATGATCATGTATTTATTTTGTAAACATTTTATGAAATGTATTTTGAAACTCCTTCCATTTGAAAGAAAATTTTAAATTCCGCTGTATTTTTATCGTTACGGGTCAGGGTGTCACAGAATCAATACATAACTATAAAACCAATGAAGGGAATAACACATTAAAACCTTTGAAACACGATACATATATAATCATATGAGCACAAGGGATGAAATTCCACTTACAAACCACAATAACACCTTGAATCTAACTCTTGGTACACCACCTACAACAATAATCCATAAATAACACCAACATCAACTCAATATCCAAGAATCCAAGTCAAATAATCCATTAAACCAACATAACAACAAGCCCAAATCATCTCTCACCTCAAACCAAGAAATAATACAACCAAAAGCTTACCTTAGCTTCCTAGAGCAACCAAGAACTTCGATCTCAACTCGCAACTCCAACTAAATCCAAGAATCAAAGGTAGAAAATGAAAGAAAATGGAGAAAACCCTTGTTCTAAGAGAGAAAAACGAGATTGAGAGGAAAGGGAAAGGTGAAAATGAAGTCAACTCATCCAAAAAGGTACTTAAAATCTCGACCATACCTCTACTGTTCATCACCGCGGGTGCGCTTCCAACAAGCACCGCGGGTGCGCTAAGCTCTCGGTAAACCAAACAGTACCCTGAAAAATACGACCGCGGGTGCGTTCCTGCAAACACCGCGGGTGCGGTCTAACATCACCGCAGGGTGCGGTGTACTCACGGCCAAAACACCAAAATCCAACAATTACGACCGCGGGTGCGGTCCTTACACTGAGTGCGGGTGCGGTGCTGCCACGGCCAAGACAAAATCTAAGGCAACTAAAATCAAACCAAAACACTGAAACAACGCAGCAGCCAACAACTAACAACTACGAACATCAACAACACCACAACACAAGAATAACCAACCATACTATGGCCCATAAACACAACTCTTAACATCACCACTAGACTTAAACTTAATCAATAAATCTATAACATACGAAAACTTAAACCGTACCGTACACCAGGCTCGGCTATTACAATCTCCCCTCCTTAGAGGAATTTCGTCCTCGAAATTGACGTCACTGCACGAACAACTCAGGATACTTCTCTCTCATCTCATCCTCTGGTTCCCACGTAGCCTCTTCGATCAAATGGTTCCTCCAAAGAACTTTAACGATGCCGATCTCTTTGTTCCTCAAAACTTTAACTTTGCGGTCCAGAATCTGAACCGGAATCTCTTGGTACGTCAAATTCGGCGTCAAGTCCAATGGCTCGTGGTGAAGAAAATGGGAAGGACTCGCAATATACTTCCTGAGCATCGATACGTGAAAAACATTATGGACTCTGTCAAGATCTGGCGGTAGGGTTAACCTGTAGGCTCGATCTCCAACTCTGTCCAATATCTCGAATGGACCAATAAACCTCGAACTCAACTTACCCTTCTTGCCAAACCGCATCACACCCTTGAGAGGTGCTATCTTCAGAAACACGTGATCGCCAACCTCAAACTGCAAAGGTCTACGACGAACATCTGCATAGCTCTTCTGTCTCGACTGCGCAGTCTTCATCCTCTCATGGATAACAGCAACAATATCGGCCGTCTGTTGGACCAACTCTGGTCCCAACATCTTCCTCTCACCAACCTCATACCAATACAAGGGAGATCTCCACTTCCTGCCGTAAAGTTCTTCGTACGGTGCCATCCCAATCGTCGCTTGGTAACTGTTATTGTACGTGAATTCAACAAGAGGCAACTTAGAATCCCAGCTACCAGAATAATCGATAGTACAAGCTCTGAGCATATCCTCAAGAATCTGAATGACTCTCTCTGATTGACCGTCGCTCTGAGGGTGATAAGCTGTACTGAAAGCTAACCGTGAACCCAAAGCTCTGTGCAAGCTCTTCCAAAACTCTGAGGTAAATCTAGGGTCATGATCAGACACGATAGACACAGGGACACCGTGAAGTCTAACAATCTCTGCTATGTAATCCTCGGCATACTGGTTCATGGAATACGTCGTCTTGACTGGAATAAAGTACGCTGACTTGGTCAATCGATCGACAATAACCCAAATGGAATTGAAACCCTTCTGCGTCCTGAGAAGACCAGTCACGAAATCCATCGTAATATGCTCCCACTTCCCCTGAGGAATCGGCAATGACAACAATGTCCCAGCAGGTCTCTGGTGCTCAATCTTCACCTGCTGACAAGTTAGGCACTGGGAAATAAATACGGCAATGTCTTTCTTCATACCTGGCCACTAGTAAAGTCGACGAAGATCCTGATACATCTTGGTGCTGCCTGGATGTATCGAATATGGCGCGGTATGAGCCTCTGTCAAGACGTCTCGCCGAATGATGTGAATATTTGTACGAATAAATAGTAAACACGATTAAAACGCAATCGCACCTTCTATTTAATTACGATAATAAGACTCGTGTGTTTTCCCGATATTTTGAATCAAGTAATTGATGTGTTATTCACCTCTAAACTGTAAAAGTTTAGCAACAAATAATCACGAGGATAACAATCGAAATTTGTTACGAACCTTCGAAGAACGACGCCTACGACAATCCGCACAAGCACGATCGACAAACGCCACAAAGTTACAAAACTTTGATAAGTTTGATTTAATTTGACAAAGCTAAAGCCTTGAAAAGTTGAGAGAAAAATCTCACAAGTTTGATAAAACTCAAAATAATATGTGTATTGTGTGTTAAAATTTCGTCCAAGATGTTTACATATCCAAAAAGATTACTAGAATCTAGTTTTCTAACAAAGTAAAACTCTAAAGAAGAAAATAAAATCGCGCAAAAAACACTAGACACGGACCCCGTGCAGACCTCTGTGTCCGGGTCCATGTACATACTGTAAATAATCTTCAATCGGAAACAAGGGACATGGACCCCGTGCTTACCTCCGTGTACGGGTCCGTGTAGGCACTGTCTTCGACAAATACATAGGGCACGGACCCCGTGCCTGGGTCCGTCTTCAGGTCCGTGGAGCTACTGGAATAACTCAACTCATGAAGTATAGGACACGGACCCCGTGTGCAGGTCCGTCCAGACTCGGTCTGCTCCATCAATGCTTGAATGATATTCTGTTGGCCTCCAAACGTACTCCCATGCATCACGACCCCTTCAGGATTGCTCATGACTCCTTGTAGTGCCTCCTTGAATCTCTTTAGTTGACCCCTCGTGATTGGTCCCTCCGGCAACTGCAAAGGATCCCATGCTTTCCTTGGGACGTCCATGTTCGCATCATCCTCCCCTTCTTGAAAAAGATTTGTCCTCAAATCTTGCTATCACCTACATCAAACAACGACAAATCACTAACATTAAATGTAGAACTTACGTTGTACTCACCTGGCAAGTCGAGTTTGTAGGCGTTGTCATTGATCCTTTCAAGAACTTGGAATGGTCCATCGCCCCTAGGTAATAGCTTTGAGCGTCGCTTCTCCGGAAACCTCTCCTTCCTCAAGTGTAGCCACACCCAATCACCCGTCTCGAATACCACCTTCTTTTTCCCCTTGTTAGCTTGCTTGGCATATTGCTCATTTCTCTTTTCAATATTGGCTTTGGCCTTTTCATGCAACAACAAGTTCAGCCTTCTTTTTGCCATCCATGTTTAACCTTTCACTCACAGGTAAAGACATCAAATCCAACGGAGTCAAAGGATTAAATCCGTATACAATTTCAAATGGCGAATAGCTAGTAGTAGAATGCACACAACGATTATAAGCAAACTCAACAAATGGCAAGCAATTCTCCCAATTCTTTAAGTTCTTCTTGAGAATAGCACGTAATAAAGTTCCTAACGTCCTATTAACTACCTCAGTTTGACCATCAGTTTGAGGGTGACAGGTCGTAGAAAACAGTAATTTAGTGCCAAGTTTAGCCCACAGTGTTTTCCAAAAGTAACTTAGGAATTTAACATCACGGTCCGACACAATAGTCCTAGGCATGCCATGCAGCCTAACGACTTCTCTAAAGAACAAGTCCGCAATGTTAGATGCATCATCAGTCTTGTGACAAGCAATAAAGTGTGCCATTTTAGAAAACCTATCCACAACAACAAATATAGAGTCCCTCCCCTTCTTTGTCCTAGGTAACCCCAAAACAAAGTCCATAGAGATATCAACCCAAGGTTCACTAGGGACGGGAAGTGGTTTATATAATCCATGTGGTAGTGTCCTAGACTTAGCTTGTCTACAAGTTATGCACCTCTCACAAATACGCTCAACATCATGTTTCATGTGTGGCCAATAGAAATGTTCATGCAATGCACTCAAAGTTTTAGCCACACCAAAATGTCCCATTAAACCACCCCCATGTGCCTCCCTAACAAGTAGTTCACGAATGGATGACTTAGGGATACACAACCTATCTTCTCTAAACAAGAAACCCTTATGCAAGTAGAATTTATCATGTGGACCATGCATACAAGTTTCAAACATCTCTTTAAAATCATCATCTAGCACATACAATTCTTTAACAAGCTCAAACCCCAAGATTTTAGATTCCAAAGTAGATAAAAGCACATACCTCCGTGATAGTGCGTCGGCCACTATGTTTTCCTTACCTTGTTTGTACTTGATGATGTAGGGGAACGTCTCTATGAACGCCACCCACTTGGCATGCCGCTTGTTCAGCTTTTGTTGACCCTTAAGGTGCTTTAGAGATTCATGGTCCGTATGGATCACAAATTCCTTAGGGCTCAAGTAGTGCTGCCACGTCTCTAGGGTCCTCACAAGTGCGTAGAACTCCTTATCATACGTGGGATAGTTAAGCGCTGCCCCATTGAGCTTTTCACTGAAGTAAGCCACCGGTCGTCCTTCTTGCATTAGCACTCCACCGATACCTACACCTGATGCATCACATTCAATTTCAAAAGTATTAGCAAAATCAGGTAACACAAGTAAAGGTGCATTAATCAATTTTTGCTTGATGAGATTAAATGACTTCTCTTTCTCCTCGCCCCAATGGAATGGAACGTTCTTCTTGATCACTGCCGTCATTGGTGCTGCCAATGCGCTAAAATCTTTTACAAACCTCCTATAGAAGCTTGCAAGACCATGAAAACTTCGGACTTGACCAACATTAGTAGGCGTTGGCCAATCTCGAATAGCACTTACCTTGTCTTCATCAACTTGTATACCTTGTGAACTTACCACAAAACCAAGGAAGACAAGTTTTCTAGTACAAAAATCACATTTCTTCAAGTTAGCATACAAATTTTCAGCCCTTAATTTGATTAGCACAAGTTTCAAGTGGTTAACATGCTCTTCTAAGTTTTTGCTATACACTAGGATATCATCAAAATAGACCACGACAAATTTTCCTATGTGTGCACGCAAAACATGATTCATCAACCTCATAAAAGTGCTAGGTGCATTAGTTAAGCCAAAAGACATAACCATCCACTCATACAACCCATATTTAGTTTTGAAAGCAGTTTTCCACTCATCACCTTCTCTCATCCTAATTTGGTGATACCCACTTTTCAAATCAATTTTGCTAAAAATGCAAGACCCGTGCAATTCATCTAACATATCATCTAGTCTAGGTATGGGATGCCTATACTTAATGTGTGGGGACCCGGGCTCTAAACTCAATTCTTTTGGGATTTATTGGATCTTTGCTCGAAAATGTGGGTCAAAATTTTGCTTTTTAATGTTCAATCAAATGTAAACATAAAGCATGTCATTATTATTTAAACAACCATAATGTACATACACATCTGTTTGATATAAACATACACAATTGTCTATATGTTCCGTACAAGTCTAGTACAATATCAAGTAGTCTTCTTCTACGCCCGGCATCACCACTCTATAAACTCTCTCTTCAACAACGTGACCCTGTACCTGTCCCACCTGTTGTCAAGTACACATACAGACAAGACAACAGCCGGATAACTCCTGTGGGGACCCGGACGCTAATCATTTTCTTAATCATCATTGGGATATAATTATCAGTTCTGATAAACAGGGTCTAAAAATTTTTCTTTTTAAAATGCATCTGCGGAAGGTAATGGAATCTAAATAATATACATCTCTGTATAAAATACATTTCAGTATAAAAGTACAATACTGTACAATCCAAGTCTAAGGTTCGGTTACTAAGTTCAAGTAATAAACCAAATCTACAGTAAGTCCGGAATCACCACGCTAACTCTTCTTCTTTCCTCATCCTCTTGACCCCGATCCAGACCCACCTATTGTCATGCTCACATACAAAACAAGACAACAGCCGGATAACTCCGGTGAGAATAAATCCCAGTATAAAACATGGTAAGCATGTATGTACACATATATCTTATGAAACATGCTGACATTAACAAAATCAAAGGTAATAGATTTCATACTCATGAAATCAAATCAAATAAACATGCAACTCAAGTCAGATAAACATTCATATAAACAATCTAAATCATGAGACCTGCTATCATAACTAAAAGCAGTAACAATGGGTTCCATAGTCTATGAATCCCATTCATATACGCATGCAGTTCTAGTCAAATCATGTCTAGACTCGACTCCACTATAACTCTAGGGATCCCGGTGTGAATAAGACGTCAATGGATGTCACTTACCCTCCCACTCGGGGTGACTGTACGTCTTATTCCTAGACTTCGGTCATCTCTGTATCGAATAATCTACAGTAGGAGGGTGTCTGCTCCTACGTAACGATACACCGAGCGTCTAGAAGTCTGACTATATGTCAAACTTTCCTATCTCAAATTCAATGTATAACAATCTGTAAACAAAGCATGTTCATTTCAAAAGATTTGAATATAAAGTCTATAAACAAATCATAATCATATCAGAAGATAAACAATAATCAAGTATGTGATTTTATTGGGAAACTCAATGAGATCTGATTGAGTTATATCTTCCCAGATATCACATGAATTATACCTTTGTCGTCCCTGTCTGACGAAGACAAAGTCTGCTATTCAACTCTGTCCATATCAAATCTGAAATGACAATATCGAATACGCTGTGTCAGTAAATAACTCAATACACAATCTGTTCTGTTCAATACTCAAATCAGTATATAATCTGATCAATATCGGAACAAGATACAATATGATTCATATCATCGATATCACAATACAATCTGAATCAATACTGAATCTGATCAATCTAAATCAACTAATGTTTCGACGGCATAATAATACAATGTGAATAACCCCGTCAATCTGAATATCACAAATATAATACTGGAACTCATAATCTGTGTCAACATAATTCATACTCTGAATATTAACACAATTCTGATATAGAATCTCAATCAATGTCTTTCGAAAATCATAACAATTACAGAACCAGTCTGTTCTTTAATCTGACTTCAATTCTATAATGTCTACGGTAGCAGAAACACCATATCTGAATCATATTCAATTCTGACAATATCTTAAATTCAAATCTTGTCTAAACGTAACGAAACTTACGTCCAGTTGTAGCCTGCTCTGACAGGAACACAGTACTGTGTTTGGATTCTAAATCAGACGGACGGATTTCTCCAAATCGTAACTATAAGCTCCAGAGAGAATTTGAAAGCTTTACTCCAAGATTTTCCTTGAAATCCATTCTTAAAAATCGATTTTGTATATATATCTATATATACATACACACACGCATGGACGACAAATGGCTCAGTGCATGTTCTGCACGTTGCGCGCATATGCGCGCACAAAGTCGCGCATATGCGCCGGTTGTTCGAACCAGCACATCATCGCCTCGCGCTTATGCGACATTTTTCTCGCGCATATGCGCCGCGCCTACTGTACGTCCCGCGCATGTGCGCCCACTTCGTCGCGCATAGGCGCCAAGGTTTCTTGACATGTCGCGCATATGCGCGCATTTCTTCGCCCATGTGCGCCATGGCTTCGGCCTTCCTCATATATTTGGTGAATTTTCCCGTCTTTTCCGGTCCGATACAATACGTCTATAATTATATCGATTATCACCAATAAATATAATAATCATCGTCAAATCATTTCAGATTAATTTTTTATTACAGTAATAAAATCTCGGGCATTACATTTCTCCCCCTCTTAGTTCTGAGTTCGTCCTCGAACTCGCAAGTAATCAATTCAGATATATCATAAAAAATGTATACAGAGTTTTAAATCAAATCTCTTATCTTACTGAATCCATTCTGAAATCTCTTTCTTGTATCAATCTCTGATTTCAAATTCTGAATAAGACTTCATGAAGTATATTATCATAATACTTCTCAATTTAATTCTGACAAAATCAATCTTGCCATGTGGGTTATACAACATCCGTATAAACCACTCCATAGTCTATAATAATTCAATACAGCCAACCATCATTAAATCTGCTGCTCTCGATCTAGGACATATTCAATCCTCGACCTCAAATACCAATGATGTTGGTTTATCACATCTGTTCTTTCTGAACTATCTTCATCTTCCTTCGAATTTCTTCAAAAGAATTAGAAATCTGTAGTATTCAATGTATAATGTCCTGACTGAAACTATCTCATTACCAATCTGGTAGGCTGATAGGTATTGTCATGCAGTGATAATAAGTCACATCAACTAGTGCTAACATCCAGCACTAAAGCTGTATAGTGCTAACATCCAACACTAAAGCTGTCCCAAAATCTTCTAATATCTGGCTAATACATTCTGACGGTCTGTCAATCTGTAAAACCATTTAAGAGAGAGCTCGTGATATACTCTGTCACACATACAAAATCAATCAAATCACAATCTGATATAATCTACTGTGGCATTCTGATCTTTTTGACCACTTCTTTGACATCGATCTGTGTCATTTGGTCATGTTTGTACATGATCTTGTACAAACTAATAGAATATAGATTGAATAATCTATCAATCACAATCATATTCTATCATGATCTGGAGAAAATGGCGTTAATTTCATTAGAAAGCAATAGAATGTACTCCCACTTCTATTTCGAACTATACAATTCTGTAATAAATCTTCTGATTTCTATCTTTCTGTCTTTTATATTAGCAATTCAGACATATCAGTACAATTTCTGCCAACATTTCAGCATAAATTCCGCTATAACTGATTTAATCTGTCTATATCACAACTATCTGTTCGAATATCATACATTCTCAATCATCAAACTGAAAACTGAATCCACTACAGCGCATTTCTGACACTATCTGTGATTTCAACTTCGAACTACTGATATAATCAAAACAGTTAATAACATAAATTAAAAAAAATACCTACCTGGTATTCGGCTCTGACTATCGATATCAATTCTGTTATTCCATTCTGAAGCATTCTGATACCACAAGATAATCAGTCTCATATAAAATACACAATCACCTATCTGTTACTCTGATTGATACACTATTCTGATTATCGAAATCAAGTTCTGAATATTCTGATCGCATTTCTGAATAGCTGTACCTCTCAAATTCAACTCTGATACAATTGAACTGTATATATTCTCAACGGTTCACAACAATCTGTATCATATATGGATTCAAAACAACAGTAATATCAAATTAGATACAAAATATCAGTAACCTATACAGATCTAGTGAGTTCAATGAACTCATAAAACACTGATTTCTGGTAAATATCTTCATATCATTCTGATCAACTGCGATATCTCATTTGCAAGTCAAATATGCTCCCCAAAACAATATAGATATCTCAAATATTGATTTAGAGCAATAACAATACACAAGCAGATACAAAACAACAGTTGAATGAGATAATCTGTCAAATCAGACACAATAATTTCTGAAATTTCTGAAATTCCTGAAATTTCTGATCTTCTGACATCGGTATCATTCTCAATCACTGATCCCAATCTCATCTGTGTCAAGGTCAGTCTGTATACCAATTTCAGATATCCCTTACTCTGAATACAATCTGTTTCAAGTGGAATTCTTATCTGAATAGTTTCTGTATACAATAATTCTAATTCTCAGAATATTCACTACCATCTCCAGATATTCAACTCTTTCAATTCGGTATGTATTATTCTGTATATTCAATATCATTCTGTACTGAATCTAATATACAAATAATACCTGATCTACATTCAATTTCTGAAGTCTATCTTTTTGGAGATTGCACAAATCTGGAATCTTATCTAGGAAAATATCAGCCAACTCGTATATCACTGGCAAATCTGCCAATGCTAGGCTCGATTTCAGTGGATCTACTGAATACATAAGGATGCAATCTGCTCCTTTCTGTATTAATCGAGTAATATACAATACAAATATCAAAGGAATTCTACATCTAGAATCCTTATCGTGGTATCTCCACTGATCAGTCACCTATGGTCTGACTCTTACTATTTCTGGAAAAAATTCTACAATATGTCTGTACTCGTTCAGCATATACATATCAATAATGCGTTCAAATCAGAAAACACAAGTACATCATAATCTATCTCTATTTCAGTCTCATCTTACTGTAGTATACAATATATACAGAAATCTCTGATATCAACATTTCCTCAACAAGCAAGGACATCAATACTACAGTACATACAAACCCAACAGATACAGCATCTTTCCATGCAACTCAATCAAAGATATTCTTAACAAATGCATTAGTATATATCAATACATATGCAATAGAATCATAAAGAATAGTACCTGTTGTGAATTCTGGATTTGTGTTTTCAATTGAACTCTGTTCCCTACAATCTTCGGGAACGCTTCTGAGGACAGACTTTAGCAAAGTGTCCCGGCTGTCCACAAATATTGCATCGACCAGTCACTCCCTGGCATTGCTCGGTGGAATGTCTCCCTCCGCAACTCCAGCAATACACTCCAGTATAACTCGGGCTAGAACCACTGGAGCTAGATGAACCACTCCCCAACTTCTTGAATGGCTTCTTTCGAGCTTTCAGCAAATCTTGCTTCCCACTCGTACTGCCGTGATCATATCGAAGAGGGGATTGCTGTGTCTGGGGTTGTTTCACACACAACCTCGTCAGTTGTCTAATCAGACTCACCTCAGCTCTCTTCGCTCTACTCAGGATGTCAGCAAAATGGTAGGGTCGCTGCAAATTCATAAATGCAACTACCTCCGAATTCAACCCTCTGATGAACTGATTCACTACAGCTTCATCATCTCCAGCTATCTGAGGAGCAAAATGCAGTAGAGTAGAGAATTTGGCGGTATATTCATCAATATTGAGCTGCCCTTGGCTCAAATTCTCAAATTCTAATTCCTTGTCCTCTCGGTACGACGCTGAGAAAAATCTTCGATAGAATTCAGTTCTGAATATTTCCCACGAAATCACTCTACCTCTCTGTGCCCACATTCTTGTACTGGTAATCCACCAACTCCTGGCGGCTTCTCGTAACTGATAAGGCACCATTTTAACTCTCTGTTCATCTGTACAATCCAGCAAATCAAACAAGATTTCTATATCATCAAACCAGTTCTGACAGTCTTCAAATGTCTCGGTACCATTCAGAACCGGCGGCTGTAATAACTCAAATTCTTTCATCTTTTCTTCTAGCTGAGTTTCTGATGCATCTATCTGTTCAGACGAAGTACTGCCCTTTTCTTAAATTCTTTGAGGCGGTATATCTGAATATCAAACAAATCAATACACAATCTATATAATCTGTCTCAGCCCTCCTCTGATCATATACCTCTGATTCAGACTCGGTTCTGATCCAGGCTTAGTAATTACATGCTGCAATCAACTCAGATACAAATAACATGTAATAGGGAAAACAGTAAATCATGCTAGCACCCACAATGTAATTCAACATTATAATAAATCTCATGCTAGCAATCACATGCAAGGAAGAAAGTTCAATCTACCCCGCTCATTCTCTACTATTTCATTCTAAAAGATCTATCAACTCTTGTGACATCCTGACCCGTAACGATTAAAAATACAGCGGAATTTAAAATTTTATTGCAAATATGGAAGTAGTTTCAAAATACATTTCATAAAAATGTTTACAAAATAAATGCATGATCATTCAAATGATATACAAAATACAAAACAATCATTCTTATGATCATGTCCCAAAATATTTGAAAAATAATCTTCCTTCCAACGGTGTATGCATATGACCCCCATCTACGATCACTGTCCTGGTCGGTCACTCTTATCTGCATCACATGAAAATAACTGAAATGAGTATAAAAACTCAGCAAGTGGAACTCTACATAGCAATGATACATAGTATACTCTGTAAAACATGACTTTAAAATCATAAATACCATCAACTCTGAAACATGAATACTGTAGCAATAACTGTAGCAATAGCATATCAATAAGATAGCAATAAGATGGTATTCTCTTTTCTCTGGTTGGATTGATATCAATAGTATCTCTGCTCTGGTGCTAATATCCCTATCGATATAAACCGATAACTCTGAGGGATAAAAGCCTATGGTCGTTGATCAACTAATTGCATGCAATTCTCTAGATATATATTTATCAATCCAATAGAAACATTTAAAATCTCTCTGGCTTTAACAATCACTTTGAAACTCTATCTTTTCTCTTGTATTCCCTTTTGAACAATAATGAGACATAAAAGCCTCCAATATGCATAGCAATGGAATTAATACATAACAATGAATCAATTGAAGGGAATAACACATTAAAACCTTTGAAACACAATACATATAACATCATGTGAGCACAAGGGATGAAATTCCACTTACAACCAATAGAACACCTCCAAACTATACTCTTGGTACACCACCTACAACAATAATCCATAAACAACACCAACATCAACTCTATATCCAAAAATACAAGTTAAATAATCCATTAAACCAACAAAACATCAAACCTAAGTCAACTCTTAACTCACAACCTTAATAGAATCGCACCAAAAACTTACCTAAGCTTCCTAGCACCAAGGAGAACGTCGATCTCAAGTCTAAAATCCAAACAAATCCAAGAATCAAAGGTAGGAAGCAAAAGAAATGGATGAAAACCCTTGCTAGAAGAGAGAAATCTCGAAATGAAGGGGAAAAGATAAGATAAGGTATGGCCAACAACTCCAAAAAGTAACTTAAAAACTCGCCCATACCTATACCGCGGGTGCGACAACACAAGGGCCGCGGGTGCGCTGAGCTCTCGGCACAACAAAATAAATCCATGCACGATGACCGCGGGTGCGGTGCTACAATTACCGCGGGTGCGGTGCTTACACTGCCGCGGGTGCGGTGATGCCACGGCCTTCCAAAACCAAAATGATGAATAGTACACCGCAGGGGCACTCCTCTAAGAGCGCGGGTGCACTCTTGCTACGGCAATGATCAAAAATCAACGCAACTAAAATAGATCCGAAACTCTGAAACGAACAACCAACAACTTCTAACACCTCAATAACAATAATAACCAATAATACTATAGCCCAAAACACAATTCTAAACATCTAATCACATAACCCAAATAACATACGAAACTTAAATCGTACCATACACCGGGCTCGGCTATTACAACTCTGACTATCTCAATCTAAAGGATCTATCGCTCTGATACCACCTGTTGTGGGGACTCGAACGCTAATCATTTTCTTAATCATCATTGGGATATAATTATCAGTTCTGATAAACAGGGTCTAAAAATTTTTCTTTTTAAAATGCATCTGCTGAAGGTAATGGAATCTAAATAATATACATCTCTATAAAAAATACATTTCAGTATAAAAGTACAGTACTGTAAAATCCAAGTCTAAGGTTCGGTTACTAAGTTCAAGTAATAAACCAAATCTACAGTAAGTCCGGAATCACCACGCTAACTCTTCTTCTCTCCTCATCCTCTTGACCCCGATCCAGACCCACCTGTTGTCATGCACACATACAAAACAAGACAACAGCCGGATAACTCCGGTGAGAATAAATCCCAGTATAAAACATGGTAAGCATGTATGTACACATATATCTTATGAAACATGCTGACATTAACAAAATCAAAGGTAATAGATTTCATACTCATGAAATCAAATCAAATAAACATGCAACTCAAGTCAGATAAACATTCATATAAACAATCTAAATCATGAGACCTGCTATCATAACTGAAAGCAGTAACAATGGGTTCCATAGTCTATGAATCCCATTCATATACGCATGCAGTTCTAGTCAAATCATACGGACGGATTTCTCCAAATCGTAACTATAAGCTCCGGAGAGAATTTGAAATCTTTACTCCAGGATTTTCCTTGAAATCCATTCTTAAAAATCGATTTTGTATATATATCTATATATACATACACACACGCATGGACGACAAATGGCTCAGTGCATGTTCTGCACGTTGCGCGCATATGCGCGCACAAAGTCGCGCATATGCGCCGGTTGTTCGAACCAGCACATCATCGCCTCGCGCATATGCGACATTTTTCTCGCGCATATGCGCCGCGCCTACTGTACGTCCCGCGCATGTGCGCCCACTTCGTCGCGCATAGGCGCCAAGGTTTCTGGACATGTCGCGCATATGCGCGCATTTCTTCGCGCATGTGCGCCATGGATTCGGCCTTCCTCATATATTTGGTGAATTTTCCCGTCTTTTCCGGTCCGATACAATACGTCTATAATTATATCGATTATCACCAATAATTATAATAATCATCGTCAAAACATTTCAGATTAATTTCTGATTACAGTAATAAAATCTCGGGCATTACATTTCTCCCCCTCTTAGTTCTGAGTTCGTCCTCGAACTCGCAAATAATCAATTCAGTTATATCAGAAAAAATGTATACAGAGTTTTAAATCAAATCTCTTATCTTACTGAATCCATTCTGAAATCTCTTTCTTGTATCAATCTCTGATTTCAAATTCTGAATAAGACTTCATGAAGTATATTATCATAATACTTCTCAATTTAATTCTGACAAAATCCATCTTGCCATGTGGGTTATACAACATCCGTATAAACCACTCCATAGTCTATAATAATTCAATACAGCCAACCATCATTAAATCTGCTGCTCTCGATCTAGGACATATTCAATCCTCGACCTCAAATACCAATCATCATCATCCGATGTTGGTTTATCACATCTGTTCTTTCTGAACTATCTTCATCTTCCTTCGAATTTCTTCAAAAGAATTAGAAATCTGTAGTATTCAATGTATAATGTCCTGACTGAAACTATCTCATTACCAATCTGGTTGGCTGATAGGTATTGTCATGCAGTGATAATAAGTCACATCAACTAGTGCTAACATCCAGCACTAAAGCTGTATAGTGCTAACATCCAACACTAAAGCTGTCCCAAAATCTTCTAATATCTGGCTAATACATTCTGACGGTCTGTCAATCTGTAAAACCATTTAAGAGAGAGCTCGTGATATACTCTGTCACACATACAAAATCAATCAAATCACAATCTGATATAATCTACTGTGGCATTCTGATCTTTTTGACCACTTCTTTGACATCGATCTGTGTCATTTGGTCATGTTTGTACATGATCTTGTACAAACTAATAGAATATAGATTGAATAATCTATCAATCACAATCATATTCTATCATGATCTGGAGAAAATGGCGATAATTTCATTAGGAAGCAATAGAAATGTACTCCCACTTCTATTTAGAACTATACAATTCGGTAATAAATCTTCTGATTTCTATCTTTCTGTCTTTTCTATTAGCAATTCAGACATATCAGTACAATTTCTGCCAACATTTCAGCATAAATTCTGCTATAACTGATTTAATCTGTCTATATCACAAATATCTGTTCGAATATCATACATTCTCAATCATCAAACTGAAAACTGAATCCACTACAGCGCATTTCTGACACTATTTGCGATTTCAACTTCGAACTACTGATATAATCAAATCAGTTAATAACATAAATTAAAAAAAATACCTACCTGGTATTCGGCTCTGACTATCAATATCAATTCTGTTATTTCATTCTGAAGCATTCTGATACCACAAGATAATCAGTCTCATATAAAATACACAATCACCTATCTGTTACTCTGATTGATACACTATTCTGATTATCGAAATCAAGTTCTGAACATTCTGATCGCATTTCTGAATAGCTGTACCTCTCGAATTCAACTCTGATACAATTGAACTGTATATATTCTCAACGGTTCACAACAATCTGTATCATATATGGATTCAAAACAACAGTAATATCAAATTAGATACAAAATATCAGTAACCTATACAGATCTAGTGAGTTCAATGAACTCATAAAACACTGATTTCTGGTAAATATCTTCATATCATTCTGATCAACTGCGATATCTCATCTGCAAGTCAAATATGCTCCCCAAAACAATATAGATATCTCAAATATTGATTTAGAGCAATAACAATACACAAGCAGATACAAAACAACAGTTGAATGAGATAATCTGTCAAATCAGACACAATAATTTCTGACATTTCTGAAATTTCTGAAATTTCTGATCTTCTGACATCGGTATCATTCTCAATCACTGATCCCAATCTCATCTGTGTCAAGGTCAGTCTGTATACCAATTTCAGATATCCCTTACTCTGAATACAATTTGTTTCAAGTGGAATTCTTATCTGAATAGTTTCTGTATACAATAATTCTAATTCTCAGAATATTCACTACCATCTCCAGATATTCAACTCTTTCAATTCGGTATGTATTATTTTGTATATTCAATATCATTCTGTACTGAATCTAATATACAAATAATACCTGATCTACATTCAATTTCTGAAGTCTATCTTTTTGGAGATTGCACAAATCTGGAATCTTATCTAGGCAAATATCAGCCAACTCGTATATCACTGGCAAATCTGCCAATGCTAGGCTCGATTTCAGTGGATCTACTGAATACATAAGGATGCAATCTGCTCCTTTCTGTATTAATCGAGTCATATACAATACAAATATCAAAGGAATTCTACATCTAGAATCCTTATCGTGGTATCTCCACTGATCAGTCACCTATGGTCTGACTCTTACCATTTCTGGAAAAAATTCTACAATATGTCTGTACTCGTTCAGCATATACATATCACTAATGCGTTCAAATCAGAAAACACAAGTACATCATAATCTATCTCTATTTCAGTCTCATCTTACTGTAGTATACAATATATACAGAAATCTCTGATATCAACATTTCCTCAACAAGCAAGGACATCAATACTACAGTACATACAAACCCAACAGATACAACATCTTTCCATGCAGCTCAGTCAAAGATATTCTTAACAAATGCATTAGTATATATCAATACATATGCAATAGAATCATAAAGAATAGTACCTGTTGTGAATTCTGGATTTGTGTTTTCAATTGAACTCTGTTCCCTACAATCTTCGGGAACGCTTCTGAGGACAGACTTTAGCAAAGTGTCCCGGCTGTCCACAAATATTGCATCTACCAGTCACTCCCTGGCATTGCTCGGTGGAATGTCTCCCTCCGCAACTCCAGCAATACACTCCAGTATAACTCGGGCTAGAACCACTGGAGCTAGATGAACCACTCCCCAACTTCTTGAATGGCTTCTTTCGAGCTTTCAGCAAAACTTGCTTCCCACTCGTACTGACGTGATCATATCGAAGAGGGGATTGCTGTGTCTGGGGTTGTTTCACACACAACCTCGTCAGTTGTCTAATCAGACTCGCCTCAGCTCTCTTCGCTCTACTCAGGATGTCAGCAAAATGGTAGGGTCGCTGCTAATTCATAAATGCAACTACCTCCGAATTCGACCCTCTGATGAACTGATTCACTACAGCTTCATCATCTCCAGCTATCTGAGGAGCAAAATGCAGTAGAGTATAGAATTTGGCGGTATATTCATCAATATTGAGCTGCCCTTGGCTCAAATTCTCAAATTCTAATTTCTTGTCCTCTCGGTACGACGCTGAGAAAAATCTTCGATAGAATTCAGTTCTGAATATTTCCCACGAAATCACTGTACCTCTCTGTGCCCACATTCTTGTACTGGTAATCCACCAACTCCTGGCGGCTTCTCGTAACTGATAAGGCACCATTTTAACTCTCTGTTCATCTGTACAATCCAGTAAATCAAACATTATTTCTATATCATCAAACCAGTTCTGACAGTCTTCAGATGTCTCGGTACCATTCAGAACTGGCGGTTGTAATAACTCAAATTCTTTCATCTTTTCTTCTAGCTGAGTTTCTGATGCATCTATCTGTTCAGACGAAGTACTGCCCTTTTCTTAAATTCTTCGAGGCGGTATATCTGAATATCAAACAAATCAATACACAATCTATATAATCTGTCTCAGCCCTCCTCTGATCATATACCTCTGATTCAGACTCGGTTCTGATCCAGGCTTAGTAATTACATGCTGCAATCAACTCAGATACAAACAACATGTAATAGGGAAAACAGTAAATCATGCTAGCACCCACAATGTAATTCAACATTATAATAAATCTCATGCTAGCAATCACATGCAAGGAAGAAAGTTCAATCTACCCCGCTCATTCTCTACTATTTCATTCTAAAAGATCTATCAACTCTGACTATCTCAATCTAAAGAATCTATCGCTCTGATACCACCTGTTGTGGGGACCCGGACGCTAATCATTTTCTTAATCATCATTGGGATATAATTATCAGTTCTGATAAACAGGGTCTAAAAATTTTTCTTTTTAAAATGCATCTGCGGAAGGTAATGGAATCTAAATAATATACATCTCTATAAAAAATACATTTCAGTATAAAAGTACAATACTGTACAATCCAAGTCTAAGGTTCGGTTACTAAGTTCAAGTAATAAACCAAATCTACAGTAAGTCCGGAATCACCACGCTAACTCTTCTTCTCTCCTCATCCTCTTGACCCCGATCCAGACCCACCTGTTGTCATGCACACATACAAAACAAGACAACAGCCGGATAACTCCGGTGAGAATAAATCCCAGTATAAAACATGGTAAGCATGTATGTACACATATATCTTATGAAACATGTTGACATTAACAAAATCAAAGGTAATAGATTTCATACTCATGAAATCAAATCAAATAAACATGCAACTCAAGTCAGATAAACATGCATATAAACAATCTAAATCATGAGACCTACTATCATAACTGAAAGCAGTAACAATGGGTTCCATAGTCTATGAATCCCATTCATATACGCATGCAGTTCTAGTCAAATCATGTCTAGACTCGACTCCACTATAACTCTAGGGATCCCGGTGTGAATAAGACGTCAATGGCTGTCACCTACCCTCCCACTCGGGGTGACTGTACGTCTTATTCCTAGACTTCGGTCATCTCTGTATCGAATAATCTACAATAGGAGGGTGTCTGCTCCTACGTAACGATACACCGAGCGTCTAGAAGTCTGACTATCTGTCAAACTTTCCTATCTCAAATGCAATGTATAACAATCTGTAGACAAAGCATATTCATTTCAAAAGATTGAATATAAAGTCTATAAACAAATCATAATCATATCAGAAGATAAACAATAATCAAGTATGTGATTTTATTGGGAAACTCAAGGAGATCTGATTGAGTTATATCTTCCCAGATATCACATGAATTATACCTTTGTCGTCCCTGTCTGACGAAGACGAAGTTTGGTATTTAACTCTGTCAATATCAAATCTGAAATGACAATATCGAATACGCTGTGTCAGTGAATAACTCAATACACAATCTGTTCTGATCAATACTCAAATCAGTATATAATCTGATTAATATCGGAACAAGATACAATCTGATTCATATCATCGATATCACAATACAATCTGAATCAATACCGAATCTGATCAATCTAAATCAACTAATGTTTCGACGGCATAATAATACAATCTGAATAACCCCGTCAATCTGAATATCACAAATATAATACTGGAACTCATAATCTGTGTCAACATAATTTATACTCTGAATATTAACACAATTCTGATATAGAATCTCAATCAATATCTTTCGAAAATCATAACAATTACAGAACCAGTCTGTTCTTTAATCTGAATTCAATTCTATAATGTCTACGGTAGCAGAAACACCATATCTGAATCATATTCAATTCTGACAATATCATAAATTCAAATCTTGTCTAAACGTAACGAAACTTACGTCCAGTTGTAGCCTGCTCTGACAGGAACACAGTACTGTGTTCGGATTCTAAATCAGACGGACGGATTTTTCCTAATCATAACTATAAGCTCCGGAGAGAATTTGAAAGCTTTAATCCAGGATTTTCCTTGAAATCCATTCTTAAAAATCGATTTTGTATATATATCTATATATACATACACACACGCATGGACGACAAATGGCTCAGTGCATGTTCTGCACGTTGCGCGCATATGCGCACACAAAGTCGCGCATATGCGTCGGTTGTTCGAACCAGCACATCATCGCCTCGCTTATATGCGCCATTTTTCTCGCGCATATGCGCCACGCCTACTGTACGTCCCACGTGTAAGGCTCGAGATTAATAGTTCTCATTGACATAATACTCGGAATATATGAGTATGCATATATATATAATGAGGAGTGTTAAGTGAGATGAGAATAAGAAATACATGGAAAAAAGGAGAAAATCTTAAAATTTGGACAGAACAGTTGGCGCATATGAGCGACATCTACAGTAGCATTGGCGCATATGCGCGGAAAGAAGCGGCGCATATGCGCGACACCTCCAGTGACAATGGCGCATATGCGCGAGAAAAGTGGCGCATATGCGCGAAGTGTTAAATTCTGCATTGCCGAGACCAGTAGGTCTCGCGCATATGCGCGGGTGATGTCGCGCATATGCGCGAGACGTGTACTTCAAAGAACAAGCCATGTGTACTTAGACATGCTAGGTATAAATAGAGGTGTCCTCTTTTCTTCTCATTTCAGTAGCAACCACCGAGAGAAAGGGGAAGGATTCAGAAAAAGCTCCCAAAGTTTCTCCTTCACTTAAAATTGTGATTTTGTAAGATTTATACATCCAAACTTTAATCCGATTGCGGTTTTGAGCTCCTCTCATTATTAGCTACAAAGTAATGTAAGTTTCATTCAATTCCAGCATGTTTTGATATTTATGTGATGGGAAAATGATGAATTGAACTTCATACTATGTTCTTGAGATGGTAGATGTTGTAGAACCGTAAACGGATCGATTATCGGATGTCATACGATATTGTTACTATTCTTCCAGCATATTTAGAATTAAGTATGCAGATTTTGAATACTCTCATGTGCTTATGATGATGATTATGAGTTGAGACTATGGATTGTGAATATATGCGAGAGTTGGAGTGATCGGTGTGTCGAAAATCCGCCGTTACGCCGTTGATTTATACCGGGATTGAATATTGATCAATAGGTGTATTTGTTTGAGTTAGAAGTTGATATGGTGCATTGTATTTATGTCATTTCAGATTTGGTTTGACAGATTCAATATCGAGAATACGAGACTTCATTCCCTACGAGCGACAAGAAGGTATAGTACATGTTTTGTTTGGGGAATCACGACTCAAAGGAGATCACATTTGAGTTTCCCAACCAAAATCACATACTTGTTTTATTATCTATATCTTGATATGATTATGATTGTTATAGAATTGTTTCTAGAACTTGTATGCAAATCTTGCTATGCTTTGTTTACAGATCATGTTGCATTGCATTAAGATGATCATGCTTGTTTACAGATTTTGTATTCATGCATTAAGATAGGAAAGTCTGAGAGATCATCCAGACTTCTAGACGTTCGGCGATATCACAGCTTAGGGGAAGATCACCGCCCCTATTGTAGACGCGGAGACAGATCAGGCCGAAGTCTAGGAATAAGACATACCGTCACCCCGATTGGGAGGGTAGGTGATAGATCGTCTTATTCACACCGGGATCCCTAGAGTTCTAGTCGAGTCGAGTTTAGACATGATTAGATTCGCATTGCATAATTATATATGAATGATATTCATATTAGCATGTTTCATGTGTTTAGACTGTTTTAATGCATGTATACATGTTTATACTGGGATTTGTTCTCACCGGTTTTCCGGCTGTTGTTATGTCTGTATGTGTGCATAACAAGAGGTGGGGCAGGATCTGGGTCGAGACAACGATGATCGTGATAGCGTGGTGATCTCGGGCGCAGCAGAGGACTAGTGGTTCTTTTGTTAGACTTGTACTATCATTTAAGTTTAGATGATAGTGAACACTAGTTGTATATAGACCAAGACATGTATTTTATGTTTCATATTGTAAATTAAATTAAGAACTTATGTTTGTTTAGTTACAGTTGATTTAATGTAAAAAGCAAAAATTTGACCCACTTTTTATAACATAGATCCAATTAATCCCAAGAACAAGAATTAGAGCTCGGGTCCCCACACCGCGCATGTGCGCCCACTTCGTCGCGCATAGGCGCCAAGGTTTCTGGACATGTCGCGCATATGCGCGCATTTCTTCGCGCATGTGCGCCATGGCGTCGGCCTTCCTCATATATTTGGTGAATTTTCCCGTCTTTTCCGGTCAGATACAATACGTCTATAATTATATCGATTATCACCAATAAATATAATAATCATCGTCAAATCATTTCAGATTAATTTCTGTTTACAGTAATAAAATCTCGGGCATTACAACTCCGGTGAGAATAAATCCCAGTATAAAACATGTATGCATGCAATGTAATAAATCATACACCAATGCATAGCATATATCAATGCACATGAATATAAAATCTACAACATGTAAAGGAATACAAGTCTGTATTCAACCTCTAATTCTTGACTCGATTCATTTCTACTCTAGGGATCCCGGTGTGAATAAGACGGTCTGTCACCTACCCAACCACTCGGGGTGACGGTACGTCTTATTCCTAGACTTCGGTCAACTCTGTATCGAGGGTCTACACATAGAGAAAATCTACTACTATCCGTCGATACACCGAAACGTCTAGTTTGGCCAATCTGCCAATATCTCCAATCTCAGAACTCAATATAAATCAATAAATAAGACATTACATAATCAAATGTAATAACAATCTAGTATGTGATTTAGGGAAACTCGTATCAAATCTGAATCGAGTTGTGAAATCCCGTGACCACATGAATTATACCTTTCTTGTCGAACAATCTGTCGAAGTCTCGAAGTCGGAATGTCAACTCTTTCAAGACTAATCTGAAATGACAATATTTGAGACATACAATATCAATCTCTAACTCAAATCAACACATATTCCAATCAATAATAAATCTCAGTACAAATAGACGGAATAACGGCGTAATTCTCGGTACCGGTCAATTCACAACTCCACATATATCAATCATTCATATTCCTCAACTCATACTCAAGATCACACACTTATAAATTCTGAAATTCTGCATAATTCTCAACTAATACATGCTGGAAAAAATCGAGAACCTCTATACGGTATCCGAAATTCAATCCGATTGCATTTCTACGATACTCAATATACCAAGAACACATATTTCTAACAAGATCATAACTTCTCCAACATATGAATTTCGAAACATGTTGGAATTGAACAATACTTACATCCTTAGCTAGCTCTTGTTGTAAGGATCACAAATCCAGGCTCGGAATTAAAATCGGATGGCTAGTTGTTGCATAATCTTTGTTGATAATCTAAAATCTTGAAGGGAAAAAAAGAATTCTCGGTGCTCTCAGTTGCTGAAATGAAGAATGAATGACTCAATTCGCAATTCTATATATATATACATGCCATGTGTCAAGTTAAGAAGCAAGGGTGGCATTCTCGCATGCAGCACCGCGGGTGCGGTCACCTAGCACCGCGGGTGCGCTTTGCTCTCGACTGCATTTTCATTTTTCAGAAATCATCGACCGCGGGTGCGGTCTTGTTCTTACCGCGGGTGCGGTCACCACCGCGGGTGCAGTCCTTCCTGCACCGCGGGTGCGGTCTTGCTTCGCTCAAAACTTCCCAGCCTACTGCCCATCTGCCGCGGGTGCGGTCCACTTCTGAGTGCGGGTGCGGTCTGGCTTCGGCCTTACATTGTAAAATTCTATCTTTTTCACCTAACACTTCTTATAATATGATATGCATTCTCATATCTGTGAATCTCACATCAATGACAACCGATAATTCTCGAGCCTTACATAATGGTTATGTTATTGATTGCCCTACAATCTACACACATACGCCATGAGCTATCTTTCTTAGGGACTAGTAAAACGGGCACCACACAAGGTAACATGGACTCACGCACAAACCCTTTATCTAATAGCTCACTTACCTGTCGTTGCAGCTCCTTAGTCTCCTCCGGATTGCTCCTATAAGCTGGACGGTTTGGCAAAGCACTCCCGGGCACCAAATCAGTTTGGTGCTCAATCCCCCTCAATGGTGGTAAGCCTTGAGGTAGCTCCTCCGGAAATACATCGTCAAATTACTGCAATAGCGAAACAATAATGCTCGGAAGGGATCCGGCTATTTCACTTGTGTTAAGGAGAATCTCCTTGTAAAGTATTAACACAAGTGGTTCATGTGTGTGAAATAATTGTTTCAACTCACCTTTTTGGGCCATATATGATTTCTTTTTGGCCTCTTTCCTCTCCTTTTCTTTTCCCTCATTTTCTTTCCTCTCTCTTTTTTTTTTTGTGGCTATCTCACTCTATTGATCACTCTTTTTTTCAGCCACTTCAGTTTTTTTTTCAAAGGCCATCTCACTTTTTATTTCACTCTTTCTTTCGGCCTCATCTCTCTTTTTCTTTTTCAAGTGGTCCTCCAATACTTGCTTTGGGGACAAAGGAAGCAACACAATGGATTCTTTCTTTAAAACAAATGAATAACGATTTTTGAACCCATCATGAGTAACATGTCTATCAAATTGCCAAGGTCTACCCAACAAGATATGGCAAGCATGCATTGGCACCATATCACACAAAACCTCATCCACATACTTCCCAATAAAAAAAGACACTAGAACTTGCCTATTTACTTTCACCTCCGCACAATCATTCAACCATTGAAGTCTATATGGTTGAGGATGTTTTATTGTAGGCAATCCCAATTTTTCCACCATTTCAACACTAGCCACATTAGTGCAACTCCCCCCATCTATGATTACATTGCAAACCCTACCATTCACAAAACATCTAGTGTGGAACAAATTCTCCCTTTGGCTAGCCTCCTCATTCTTGATTTGGGCACTCATGATTCGCCTAGTCACTAGCGCTTCTCCTACAACCGCTCCATATCCCTCATCGGGATCCTCCAATGCAGGCATATCATCATCAATACCCTCGCCATCTCCCTCACTTTGAGATTCATACTCACCATAATCATTCAATATCATCACCCTCTTATTAGGACAATCATTAGAAATATGACCCATCCCTTGACACCTAAAACATCTAACATCCCTAGAACGATTAGAAGGAGTTTCAGATTTACCTTGGACTCCTTGCTTAGGTGCCTCTTGCTTAGTGTCAAATCTTGGTTTGGTCACCACTTTATTTTCCTCACGCTTCACTCCGCCTGACCGCCAAGAAGATGATGCACCTCCGGTTTGATTGGTGCGGCCAACTCCTCGCCTCTTGAGTTGTTGCTCCACCTTTATGGCCATTTGCACCATCTCGTCTAGATCTAAGTAGTGCCGAAGCTCCACTTGATCTTGGATCTCCCTGTTCAAACCACAAAGGAAACGAGCCATAGTTGCTTCATTATCTTCCTCAACATTGGTCCTAATCATGACTACTTCCATCTCCTTATAGTAGTCCTCAACACTCTTCAACCCTTGCCTCAAAGTTTGTAACCTCTTAAACATCTCCCTATAATAGTGGTTAGGCACAAACCTCTTCCTCATTACCCTCTTCATCTCATCCCAAGACTCAATGGGTCTCTCATTATACTTCCTTTTAGTGGTCACTAATTGATCCCACCAAATGAGAGCATAGTCTAAGAATTCAACCACCGCCAACCTCACCTTCTTTTGTTCGGAGTAGTGGTGACATTCAAATACGAACTCTACCCTCTTTTCCCACTCTAGGTATGCCTCCGGGTCAGATTTCCCATGGAACGATGGAATTTTCATCTTAATGCTACCCATGTGACCATCTTCCCTAGTCTCCTCATATCTACCCCGCATGGCTTCCCTTCTCCCTTTCCCAAATCCTCTATCTCTTCCATTACTACCCCAATTCTCATTTTGACTCTCATCGCCTCCTCCCAAATCATACTCCTCATCATCTCTACCCAAATCCTTAGGCTTAGGTTTACCCCCACTAACACTAACCTCAAGTTTACCCAACTTCTCATGCAACGACTCCATTTGTGTCGTCATCACTCTACTAAAATCCCCAAACAACGCATCTAGTTGGGCCTTGGACAACCCCGAATTCGAACTATCTCCTACCTCCCTCTCCATTTAATGTCAATTTGTACCTGCAAGAAAAGATTAGTAGAAATAAAATAATCCTCACCCAAATGCTCACGGTCACTCCAAAGAAATTCACTCGTCTTTTCTCACAATTTTGTTTGCTCACAACAAATACTCACCGTTCACTCCAAAGAAAAGTCACTCGCACTCAAGTGTATCACTCAAATTTTGAGAGCTCTCTTGGAAGTGCTCAAGCTTTGTATTCTGGGTATATCAAACAATCAAGGTTCAAACTTGTGAACAAATGCGACCGACTCACTTGGACTGTGTAGACAAGAAATTCGAAATTAGAGAATATTTTTTTTTTGACTGTGAGAGACAATTGAATATGATTCTCTAAAGGGAATAGAACAATATATCAAAAAGAAATAATAGTGAATTTTCGGAATTTTTGTACTCTTTTTTTTTTTTTCCCTTAGTACTACTCGAAAATCCCAAAAAAAAAAAAAAACACCAACAATTTTCGAGAGTCATACGAAGAATTGAATGGATACTCTTACTTGAATCAAAAACCTTGAGCTCTGATACCAAATGATGTGAATCTTTGTACGAATAAATAGCAAACACGATTAAAATGCAATCGCACCCTCTATTTAATTACGATAATAAGACTCGTATGTTTTCCCGATCTTTTGAATCAAGTAATTGATGTGTTATTCACCTCTAAACTGTAAAAGTTTAGCAACAAATAATCACGAGGATAACAATCGAAATTTGATACGAACCTTCGAAGAACGACGCCTACGACAATCCGCACAAGCACGATCGACAAACGCCACAAAGTTATAAACTTTGATAAGTTTGATTTAATTTGACAAAGCTAAAGCCTTGAAAAGTTGAGAGAAAAATCTCACAAGTTTGATAAAACTCAAAATAATATGTGTATTGTGTGTTAAAATTTCGTCCAAGATGTTTACATATCAAAAAGGATTACTAGAATCTAGTTTCCTAACAAAGTAAAACTCTAAAGAAGGAAATAAAATCGCGCAGAAAACACAAGACACGGACCCCGTGCAGACCTCCGTGTCCGGGTCCGTGTACATACTGTAAATAATTTTCAATCGGAAACAAGGGACACGGACCCCGTGCTTACCTCCGTGTACGGGTCCGTGTAGGCACTGTCTTCGCCAAATACATAGGGCACGGACCCCGTGCCTGGGTCCGTCTTCAGGTCCGTGGAGCTATTGGAATAACTCATCTCATGAAGTACAGGACACGGACCCCGTGTGCAGGTCTGTGTGCAGGTCCATCCAGACTCGGTCTGCTCCATCAATGCTTGAATGATATTCCGTTGGCCTCCAAACGTACTCCCACGCATCACGACCCCTTCAGGATTTCTCATGACTCCTTGTAGTGCCTCCTTGAATCTCTTTAGTCGACCCCTCGTGATTGGTCCCTCCGGCAACTGCAAAGGATCCCATGCTTTCCTTGGGACGTCCATGTTCGCATCACCGAATATCATCACCAACGGGAACACAAATACGGCCTCTGAAAGTCACCAAACCATCACCATTCAACGCAAACTCTGAGTTACCCCTCTCCTCAGCTCTAGCTCTCAACTCTAACAACTGCAAATCAGTAGCTTGCTCTCTACGGATCCTGTCCGTCAATGTAGCCCGAATGACCAACGCTGATAGACGAGCAATGGTCCCCGGAACTACCAAATCAATCTCCTCTCTCTGCAAGTCCATCAACAAAGGTCTCTGAATCAAAGAACTCAAAGAAGAACTCGACTTATGGCTCAAAGCATCAGCTACAACGTTCGCCTTCCCCGGGTGGTAACTAATAGTCACATCATAGTCTTTGACAAGCTCTAACCACCTCCTCTGCCGCATATTGAGCTCTTTCTGAGAGAACAAATACTTCAAACTCTTGTGGTCTGTGAAGATCTCACACTTTTCGCCATACAAATAATGTCTCCAAATCTTCAAGGAGAAACCACAGCTGCTAGCTCTAAATCATGCGTCGGATAATTCTTCTCATAGTCTTTCAACTGGCGAGAAGCATAGGCGATAACCTTACCTCGCTGCATCGGCACTGCACCAAGGCCTTTCTTCGACGCATCAGTAAACACAACGAAATCGTCTGAACCACTGGGCAATGAAAGAACAGGAGCTGTCGTCAATCTATCCTTCAACACTTGAAATGCACTCTGGCAATCAATGGACCACTCGAACTTCACAGTCTTCCTCGTCAAATTGGTCAATGGCAAGGCAATCTTGGAGAAATCTGAAATAAAGCGACAATAATAACCCGCCAAACCAAGGAAACTGCGTACCTCAGAAACAGTAGTAGGAATAGGCCACTTCTGAACCTCTATCTTCAACGGATCAACAGCAATACCATCCTTTGAAACAACATGGCCTAGAAAAGAAATCTGCTCCAACCAGAACTCACACTTCTTCAACTTGGCAAACAACCTCTTCTCCCTCAACAATCGAAGAACAACTCTGAGATGCTCTGCATGAAGCTCTCTGGTCTTAGAATAGATCAAGATGTTGTCGATGAAGACAATGACAAAGCTATCCAAATACGGCTTGAACACACGGTTCATCAGATCCATGAAAACTGAAGGAGCATTGGTCAGACCAAAAGATATCACAAAAAACTCATAATGACCGTACCTGGTCCGGAACGCTGTCTTAGGGATATCAGACTCCCTAACCTTCAACTGAAAATAGCCAGACCGAAGATCAATCTTCGAAAATACAGTAGTACCATGAAGCTGATCAAACAAATCATCTATCCGTGGCAATGGATACTTGTTCTTGATCGTCACTTTGTTGAGCTCCCTATAGTCGATACACAGCCGCAACGACCCATCTTTCTTCTTGACAAACAGAACCGGAGCTCCCCAAGGCGAAGAACTCGGACGAATAAAACCCTTGTCCAAAAGATCCTTCAACTGCGTCTTCAACTCCTTCATCTCAGTAGGGGCCATCCTATACGGAGCCTTAGAAATAGGAACCGTACCTGGAGCTAGATCAATAACAAACTCAACATCTCTATCCGGCGGCAAACCCGGCACATCATCCTCAAACACATCAGCAAACTCCCTCACAACATCAATATCATCAATATTCAACTTAATCAATCTATCTACATCCACAATCGAAGCCAGAAACACATCACAACCTCTGCACATCAACTTCTCAGCCTCCAGACAAGAAATAAAAGGAAGGACCAGCGAAGTACCTGCACTGTTGAGAACTCCTCCCTTAATGCTATCATCTGCAAAGGTCACCGTCTTAGCAACGCAATCAATCACTGCACGATAAGTCGAAAGCCAATCCATGCCAAGAATAACATCAAAGGCAACCATCGGGATAACAATCAAATCAGCAAAAACAACTCGCTCCTCAATACGAATAGGGCATGCAAAAACAATAGACGTCGGGCACAACACGTCCCCCGAAGGCATAACAACATTGAACTGGAGGGGAAGAACAGAAGGAACTATACCCAAATATCTCAAAAACAATTCAGACATAAAAGAATGAGTAGCACCAGTATCAATCAAAGTCGTAGCTACTCTGCCTGAAATCAAAATAGTGCTAGAGATCACAGAAGAATCGTGGTTTATACCTTCCTTGGTCATCGAAAAGATGCGACCCTACACCTTATCCTTGCTCGTTCCTCTAGGACAATCTTTAGCAATGTGGCCTGCCGTGCCACAACGTTAACAAGAATGAGTGCCAAATCTGCACTCTCCTCTATGATGTCTGCTGCACTTAGGACACAACGGCTGCTCGGGATCAACTGGAACTGACGGTGGTCTAGGACTCGGCTCTATCTTGCCTTTCCCCTTGAATCGATCCCTGCCTCGCTGACTCGAACTCTAGCCTCTCTGAGCAATAGCTTGACGCCTCTCCTGCCTCTCTCTGGTGATATCCTTCTCGTCTTGTTCGGCCAACAACGCCTTCGACACGATCTCTTTGAAAGTCACAGCCTTGGACATGTTGATATCTCTTCGAATCTCTGCTCTAAGGCCTCGAATGAAATGAGCACCTTTGTCCTTGTAGTTTGAAGCAATATACGGAGCAAATAAACAACCCTCGTCGAACTTTAGAATGTACTCGTCAACTTTCATGCCTCCCTGACGAAGCTCCAAGAACTCAGTCACCTTCCTAGCTCGAAGGGCGTCGGGAAAGTACTTGTCATAGAACAGATCGGTGAACTCTGGCCACTTCAAAGCCGGTAGATCAACACCAACCTTGGTCGCATTCCACCAGATACGTGCAGCCTTTACCAACAATAATACTGCACAACTGATCCTGTCTTTATCTTCGTACTGGAGATGATCGACCTCTAGAGCCTTGATCCACTCCACTGCAACTAAAGGATCAGTGCTACCTGCGAATTCCGGTGGATCCATTCTCTTGAAAGCAGAAAAGACGGCATCAGTGCCAACTGCCTGAGCTACTTGGCCTCTCACTTGGCCTCTACCCTGTCCTGTTCCTTGCAATCGAAGCAGCTGCTGAATCTGCTCGCTATGGACTTTGGTCTGCTCCTTAAGCAACTTGCCGAACTCGTCGACAATTCTAGAGGAAGAACTATCCTCACCCTCTACGGCTTTCCTCTTAGGAGGCATACTCTACAATGTGCTCACAAAACACCAATCAATAGATAACAATGGATAGATGCAAAGAAAACATACCCGGACAGTTGAAAGTAGACGAAGTCATATGCATTGGTCCGAAGAATGGTGCTCTGATACCACTAAATGTGACACCTTGACCCGTTACAATTAAAATACAGCGGAAATTTAAAATTATTCTTGCAAATGGAAGGAGTTTCAAAATACATTTCATTAAAATCTTTACATCAAAATAAATACATGATCATTCAAATGATATAACAAAATACAAAACATTATTTCTATGATCATGTCCAAAAATCTTCATTCCAACATGGCATGCATATGACCCCCTGTCCACAGTCAACGTCCCGGTCCGTCGCTCTTATCTGCATCACATGAAAATAACTGAAATGAATATAAAACTCAGCAACTGGAACTCTTACATAGCAATGAACATATCATACTCTGAAAACCAAAGCTTTAAAACATAAATACCATCAACTTTGAAATAAATATCATTGCAATAGCATAGCAATAAGATGGTATTTCTCTTTTCTCTGGTATGGATTGATATCAATAGTAACTCTGTCTGTGGTGCTCGTATCCCAATCGATATAAACCGATAACTCTGAGGGATAAAAGCCTATGGTCGTTGATCAACTAATTGCATGCAATCTCTGACTATGTATCTATCAATCCATAAAACATTTAAACTCTCTCTTGGCATTTAAATAACACTTTGCAATCACTTACTCTTTTGTATTCCCTTTTCAATACAATTGGGACATACAATGCCTCCAATAGATATACAAGTGAATCAATACATAATTATAAAACCAATGAAGGTAATAACACATTAAAACCTTTGAAACACAATACATATATAATCATGTGAGCACAAGGGATGAAATTCCACTTACAAACCACAATAACACCTTGAATCTAACTCTTGGTACACCACCTACAACAATAATCCATACATAACACCAACATCAACTCAATATCCAAGAATCCAAGTCAAATAATCCATTAAACCAACATAACAACAAGCCCAAATCATCTCTCACCTCAAACCAAGAAATAATACAACCAAAAGCTTACCTTAGCTTCCTAGAGCAACCAAGAACTTCGATCTCAACTCGCAACTCCAACTAAATCCAAGAATCAAAGGTAGAAATGAAAGAAAATGGAGAAAACCCTTGTTCTAAGAGAGAAAAACGAGATTTAGAGAAAAGGGAAAGGTTAAAATGAAGTCAACTCATCCAAAAAGGTACTTAAAATCTCGACCATACCTCTACTGTTCATCACCGCGGGTGCGCTGCCAACAAGCACCGCGGGTGCGCTAAGCTCTCGGCAAACCAAACAGTACCCTGAAAAATACGACCGCGGGTGCGGTCCTGAAAACATTGCGGGTGCGGTCTACACCGCGGGTGCGGTCTAACATCACCGCGGGTGAGGTGTACTCACGGCCAAAACACCAAAATCCAACAATTACGACCGTGGGTGCGGTCCTTACACTGAGTGCGGGTGCGGTGCTGCCACGGCCAAGACAAAATCTAAGGCAACTAAAATCAAACCAAAACACTGAAACAACGCAACAGCCAACAACTAACAACTCCGAACATCAACAACACCACAACACAAGAATAACCAACCATACTATGGCCCATAAACACAACTCTTAACATCACCACTAGACTTAAACTTAATCAATAAATCTATAACATACGAAAACTTAAACCGTACCGTACACCAGGCTCGGCTATTACATTGTCCATCCGTTTGAGAATGACAAGTAGTAGAAAACAACAATTTTGTGCCCGATTTAGCCCATAAAGTCTTCTAAAAGTAACTCAAGAATTTAACATCGCGACCAGAAACAATAGTCCTAGGCATGCCATGCAATCTAACGATTTCTCTAAAGAACAAATCCGCAATGTTTGAAGCATCATCGGTTTTATGAAAAGCTATAAAATGTGCCGTCTTAGACAATCTATCCGCAACAACAAAAATAGAATCCCTCTCCTTCTTAGTCCAAGGCAACCCCAAAATGAAGTCCATAGAAATGTCAATCCAAGTTCTTTTTAAGAATAGCACGCAAAAGTGTTCCCAAAGTTCTATTGACAACTTCAGTTTGTCCATCCGTTTGAGGATGACAAGTAGTAGAAACCAACAATTTTGTGCCAAGTTTAGCCCATAAAGTCTTCCAAAAGTAACACAAGAATTTAACATCGTGAACAGAAACAATAGTCTTAGGCATGCCTGTTAGAGTAGGTGCCCGTCGAGTCAAGTGTTGGCCGAGTGTTCACAATGAAACTCTATGTATATACAAATAGTAGAAAGAATATGAGATGCTCATATGATGAGTATCATGAAACTCATATTTGGAATACTGTATATTCTAAACAGTTCCTAGTCGATTCAGCCGCCGCTAATAAGGATATAAGCCGCTCGAGTTAGAGACTAGTATCTGCGATGTGAGTACCATGTTTCATTGGTAGGGGACATTGTGATGTCCGAGCATGCAGATAGGTTCTCCTTGTAGAGTGCACTGAACAACCCTCCATTAAAGGACTTTCCAAGTGGTTCTCACTTATCGAGTGGAAACGTCCTAGTTTATGGTTGTACACCATTAGTCCTTATGACCCGGGACAACATTGAGACTCTATGTGCTAACATTGCACTTTGACTTGTTTACCGACTCTCGAGGGGTCATCATGTGGCAAGGTTGGGTGTTCTGTCGAAACATATAGGAGTCGATGCATTGTAGTCGGGGATTCACCGCTTACCTTCGGGTATGGATATCCTATGTGTTTTCATGTATATGTAGTGTGAAATCTCTGATCAGAGTATGGTGGTAATTATGAAAGGAGTTTCATAGATTACACCATCGATGCAACTACGGCATGACACATAGTATCGATTCATTGACAACTCTCGATAAACCAATGGTTGTCGAATCGGTCGGGATATATGAGTTGAAGGGACCGTACTGTACGCTAACCATAATTGAATGGTTCTTGCAGGCACTATCATTTGATACCTAGGGAATCATGTAAGCGATGCTGCTAGGCGTTTAACATGATTGGTTGGGTACTATCAGACTTGAGTTCTGACGTTCTTGTTATCAAGGAGTTGATAAATAAGAATGGAGCAATTGGGGTATGCTCATATAAGGACATGTTTAGTTCGAATCACATGGAGATGTGAACCATTGAGGGCCACACAATTGCTGGCTTTCTAGATCCCGTTGAGAAGTAAAATTAGTTCAATGTGTTGAACGGCTTATAAAGGAGTTTATAAGTGTAAGGAAAAATAGAAGTATGACTTCAATGAGAGAAACGTAAATTTTAATTTATGGAAGTGTTCCTAAATTAAAATTTGGCCAAGTGAATAATGTATTTGAAAATTGTGAGTCCAAGGAAGCTGGTAGATCTTCATTCCATTCAAGAGCCAAGTTGTTCACAACTTGGTTGGAGCCATCATCAACCTTAAGAGGTTGATAGGTAACTATTTCTAAACACACTATGAATGTCATTTTGGTGTTTTATTGTATTTCCTACACAAAATCATGGTGGCCGAAATTTATATGCTAAAATCGAAAATTTTTGTGCTTCCGTTGCGTTTCCGGCCACCGTAACCGATCCCCTTTCAAGTGGTATCCGAGCTATGGTTACGTTTTTGTGTAGCAAATACAAGATATTATGTTGAGATCGATTTCTAACCGCGTGAGTGTATTTTTTGCAACAAAATACCAAGGCTTTTTTGGGGAATTTCGGGCAGCATGTTGCTGCCCGTGTCGGGCAGCTCGGGCTGCCCGAGGGGCTGCCCATTTCGGGCAGCAAGGGCAGCCCGAGGGGCTGCCCGAACGCCCCTCTTTTTAAAAAAAAAAAATTTTTTTGTTACCGGAATCCGACGACGGAGCTCCGGCGACGGCAATGACGACTAGGGTTTTCAAAAGGTGTTTTGAAATATCCAAGTGTCATGGACCTTGAGTTGTTGGGCCATTGGATGGCTAACATATTTGTGAATTTTAAATGGGCCAAAACGTTTTTGGTGAAAAATGAGTTTTTGGGCCCTTAAGTTTAAAATTACAAAAGTTGCAAATATTTTCTCATGAAATAAATAATTTAAGTTGGACTTTAATTATTTATAGTAAATGGTGATTTACAAGAAATTCGGTTATAAATAAATTAATTGGAAAGTAGACAAAGGTGTTTGTATACTTTGTTAATTTAGTTTATAATCGTGGCGGTTAGTGATTGGATCCAGATATATAATATTTGATCAATTAATTATTGTGATAATGAATTGATAGTGTATGATATGTGATATTATGCATGAAGGATGATCAAAAGCCCAAGCTTAATTTGCTAGGTGTATGCTAGGATATTTTGTGTTGAATGATTGTAATAATTATCAATTTATAAAGTGGGCTTGGTTTATGGCCCGTTCCCACCCCCATGAGATGTATCCCTATTTGCCATGGATATTTATTTGTAAATATTACTATAGTGGATGATCAAGATTGGAAGATGGTGGCCATGATGATTATGAAGATCGAAGACATGTAAATATTGGAAGCTTATGTAATAGTTGCATTTGCATCCCGTGCATTTCCCTAGGATTGGACCTAGGCCCGTGTTTATCTCACATGGTCCGTTAGTATTGGGGCGATTGATCATCCTTGTTTGTTTACTGTTTATAATATATGCATGATATGTTATAAATAATGAGTATGTGCGTTATTATTATAATAACAAAGTTGCATGAATCCGGCAAACATATGATCAAACATGGCGAGCTTTTAAATAAAATTAATGATGAGACTTTTTCAAAATTAAAAACCCTCGTTTTGAATTAGATTCAAAATTAATATCAAGCCCGAAAAGGGGAATTATAAATTTGTTTATAATTTCCTTGTCTTTCATCGACAAATGGGTGCATGACGAATCGCTACCCGTACTCGGGGCTCGGCTCATATTATTGGGGGGGCCCTTAGTACCGGAAAGCTGTGACATCCATTTGACATAGTGATGTGAACTACGTGGAACTCCCACGATTTCGGCTCATATTATTGAGGGAACTCTTGGCGACCGTCCATTAAGGTTCAACATCGATGGGTAAGGCTTGACACGTAAAGATGAACGACGTCATATTATTGGGTCCTAATCAAACGTGAGACAAAAGTTTACGTAGAGGGTTGCATTGTGATGCAATTGGAAACTACCTGTTAGGAATCGTGATTGGCTGATATTTTTCGGGATCATAATTCGCTAATTGGAACTTACGTACCTACTGAGGAAAGGAGTTTCCCGTTTTCACTAGAGGGTAGTGAAAGATGTCAAAACAGTGGGAGTAAACATTTATAAAGTTAAAGTCCATACTTTATATCTTACTAAAATATTTTAAAATAGTCATTAATATTTATCTGTTTACTTTTCAGTACTATTTAACGATGTCTTCAATTCGCAATCCGCTTTCTGCCATACTCGAAAAACATGTGTTAACCGGACCTAACTACCTCACTTGGCTAAGAAACCTGAAAATCGTCTTGAACTCGGAAAAGATTGCATATACACTGACTGAGTCGCCCCCTGATAAGGCTCCGACTGACTGCACTCCTGAGGAATTGCAGACCTACAAGGATTGGTGTGACCATGACTTGAAGACCAAGTGTTATATGCAGGCTTCTATGAATGATGAGCTGCAGAGGCATTTTGAGGGTGCAAAGAGTGCTGCTGACATTCATTTGCACCTCAAGGAGCTCTTTGGTGAGCAGACTCGGCCTCTTAGGCATGCTACCGTCAAGGAGCTAATCACTTTGCGCATGCGAGATGGGGCCTCGGTCCATGAGCATGGCCTAAAGATGATTGGACTCGTGGACAAGCTCGTTGGCATGGATTTGATCTTACCTTCGGAGTTGACCACCGACGTGTTGCTGTTGTCCCTGCCTAGCTCGTTTGATCCTTTTGTGGTGAATTTCAATATGAACAAGATGGAGCCGACCCTTGAGGAGTTGGTGAACATGCTTGTGACTTTTGAGTCCACTATCAAGAAAGAGAAGTCGGTTCTTTATGTGGGTTCTTCATCTGGTACGAAGACCGATCCACGTGGGAAGAGGAAGAAGCGTTCTTTCCAACGTCCCAAGAAGAACGTGCCCTTGAAGAGGCAAGCTCCGAGTCTCGTTGTGGTAGCCACACCAGTAAAGGCTAACAAGACTGTTGACGTTTGTCATTACTGGAAGAAGCCTGGACATTGGAGGCGTAACTGCAGGGAATATCTTGCCCAGAAGGGTTCTGGAAACGGTATGTTCTATATTGAAGTAAACATTTCAATTAACTCTACTTCTTGGGTATTGGATACCGGCTGTGGCTCACATCTCTGTAATGATTTGCAGGTGATGGGAAGAAGTAGAAGGCTTAGAAAAGGTGAGACCTTTTTGAGGATGGGCAATGGAGCAAGGGTTGCTGCCAAGGCCGTAGGAGATGTTTACTTGCTTTTGAACAATGATTTTAAGTTAATTTTGAAAGATGTTTTGTTTGTACCGGATTTGGTGAAAAACATTATTTCCATTTCTATGTTGGGCAAAGATGGATTTTCTTGTTTATTTAGCAAAGGTGTTTGCAACATTTACAAGAGTGAATGTTTAGTTGGTACCGGGGAACTTGAAAACGATCTCTATAACTTAAAATTGAAAGATATTCCACTAAACAATGTCCAAGCGATAACAACAACAAACAAGAGAAAAAAAGATACTCTAAATTCGGCACAATTATGGCATGCTCGATTAGGACATATTTCCTTAAGAAGGATGAACAAGCTATTGGGAGTTGGCATGTTTGATATGTCTGATATTAATGCTCTCACGACTTGTGAATCCTGTCTAAAAGGAAAGATGACCAAAATTCCATTTAAGGGCCATGTGGAGCGAGCCAAAGGGTTATTGGATTTGATCCATACCGATGTGTGCGGTCCTCTTAGCATCACCACTAAGCATGGACATGCCTACTTCATCACCTTTACCGATGACTTTTCGAGGTATGGGTATGTGTATTTGATGAAATACAAGTCTGAAGCCTTTGAAAGGTTCAAAGAATTCAGAAGTGAAGTAGAGAATCAGTTGGGATGAAGCATCAAGACACTTCGATCGGATCGGGGTGGTGAGTAATTGAGTGCCGAGTTCCAAGAGTATCTAAGGGAGAATGGGATTCTCTCGCAGTGGACTCCGCCCGCTACACCACAGTTGAATGGTGTTTCGGAGCGTCGTAACCGGACTTTGATGGACATGGTTCGGTCTATGATGGGGTTCACGGAGTTGCCGCCATCCTTTTGGGGATATGCGCTTGAGACAGCGGCACTGTTGTTGAACAATGTCCATACAAAAGCAGTTGATAAGACACCATATGAGATATGGATGGGTAAGCCACCCAAATATTCATATTTTAGACTATGGGGGTGCCCTGCTTATGTGAAGCAGGTAGTGGGAGATAAATTGGATAGTCGATCCATTTTATGTTACTTTGTGGGATATCCAAAGAATTCTGTTGGATATTACTTCTATCATCCCCAATAAACAAAGGTATTTGTTTCTAGGAATGCGACCTTTTTGGAAAGGGAATTTCTATTGAATAGAAAAGGAGAGATGATAGAAATCGAAGAAGTTCGAGAGACACCCACAATTGTAGAACCCACACCCGAAGAGCCAAGGGAGGAGATACAAGCTCCTAGAAGATCCGAGAGAGTCTCGAGACCACCTATGAGGTATGGTCTGCTTCTTGAAGAGGGACGTGATGAGCCTAACCTTGGATGTGATCCAAGGACATTCAAGTAAGCGTTATCTAATGCCGATTCATCCAAGTGGCTGGAAGCAATGGAATCTGAGAAGAATTCCATGCATTCGAACCAAGTGTGGAATCTTGTGGATCCACCTGAGGGAACTGTTCCCATAGGGTGTAAATGGATTTACAAGAGGAAACTTGGGGCGGATGGGAAGGTATTGACCTTCAAAGCGCGATTGGTAGCAAAAGGATATACTCAAAGACAAGGAGTTGACTTTGAAGAAACCTTTTCTCCAGTCGCAATGTTCAAGTCCATAAGGATTTTGCTAGCCATAGCTGCATGGTATGACTATGAGATATGGTAGATGGATGTTAAGACAGCATTTCTTAATGGGGATATTAAGGAAGAAATTTACATGTCTCAACCCGAAGGGTTTACATCTGTCGGAAGTGAGCATATGGTATGCAAACTTCAGAGATCTATTTATGGTCTAAAACAGGCATCTAGGAGTTGGAACCTTAGATTCGATAGTACAATCAAAGAGTTTGATTTTACTAAGAATCCTGAGGAACCCTGTTGGTATTAGAGTGGTGTTCTTGTAAAGGGTTACGCCTACCGCCAGTCGCAAGAAGCTCACGAAGTCACACCTCAAGTCTGTAAGTTTTAAAGTTTTGAGTTATGCTATGTATTATGCTTTAAATCAGGATTTCAGCATGTCTATGTTTTAAAGTCAATTTACGTGCATCTTATGACATTGGTATTATATTCATGCATGTTGGGTATACGTGTTGGGTAATTGCTGGAACAGTATGCCTCCTAGACGAGTGGTTAACCGAGAAGACAGGGATGAGAACAGAGAGCATCGAGTTGAGGACAGGGAACATCGAGATGAGGAGAGGGCCAATCCCCCACCACCTCCACCACCAGATATGCAGGCTCAGATGCTTGCTGGTATGACGCAGTTCTTCGCACAGTTTGCGGGGAACCAGGCAGCAGCAGTAGGTGCAGGGGCGAGGCCCCAACCAGAGGCGGTATATGAAAGGTTTAGGAGGATGAGTCCTAAGGAGTTTTCGGGTACCACTGACCCGATGGCAGCCGAGGGATGGATTAAGTCCATAGAGGTAATCTTTGACTTTATGGAACTGACCGACGCAGATAGGGTCAGATGTGCCACGTTCCTTCTGACAGGGGACGTTAGGTTATGGTGGGAAAGTGCATCTGTGGCAGTCAACTTGCAAGTGCTGCCTTGGAATGGTTTTAAAGAGGTTTTCTACTCCAAGTACTTCACTGAGGAAGTACGAACCAGACTCACCAACGAGTTTATGACTCTGCGGCAGGGGGACAGTAGCGTGGCGGAATTTGTTAGGAAGTTTGAGAGAGGGTGTCACTTCGTGCCCCTCATTGTAAATGATGTGCAGGCAAAGTTGAGGCATTTTCTGAATGGTCTGCGGCCGATTCTGCGCCGTGACGTGAGGGTAGCTGGCCCTACTTCTTATGCAGTTGCTGTCTCTAGAGCTCTGGCTGCAGAGCAAGACCAGCGGGATATTGAGGCGGACAGGCAGGGCAAGAGGCCCTATCAGGCTCCACCGCAGCCACACCATCAGCAGCAGAACCAGCGACCCCACTTCAAGAAACCATATCAGGGGCCGCCAGGAAAGAAATTTTTCAGGGACCGCCGAAGGGCAAGGGTCCCGTTCAGCAGCAGGGAGCGCCGCAGAGACCAGTTTTTTTTTCCAGTGTGCCCAAAATGCAACCGCCAGCATCCGGGACAGTGTCTATATGGGTCAGGCAAGTGTTTTAAATGTGGAGCTACGGACCACATGCTGAAAGAGTGCCCACAGTGGAAGCAACCAACCCAGGGCAGGGTATTCGCCATGCATGCTCAGGAGGCGGATCCAGACACTACTTTACTGACAGGTAACCTTTCTACCTAAGCTCGATATTTCGCCGCCTTGCATGTGAAATTTATTTGGGACTATTAGCGTGCTAGGAATTTTGTGTGCCTAAGGATATTGAGTTCTATTTTACTTGAGGTATGTTAGTAAGTTTGGGGATATAAGTTTTGTGTTGTGCTAACGCATCTCAGGAAACATTTTTATTAAGAGATTATCCACAACTGCACTGATAGACTCAGGAGCTACTCACTCTGTAGTAACCCGATTCCTAATTTGAGTTAATTATCGGATTAATTATATTTTCGGTGGGATCGGAAGGACCGAACAAGTTCGGATCGTCCGATGAGTTCGGATCGTCCGATGAGTTCGGATCGTCCGAGCCAGTGTCGGACCGTCCGAGACAGGTGGCTGGACACGTGGAAGGGTTCTGGACACGTGGTAAGGTTCGGATCATCCGATTGGGGTTCGGATCGTCCGAGACAGGTGGCTGTACTCGTGGAAGTCATGCAAGGATCGGATCGTCCGATCAGAGTTCGGACCGTCCGAAGTGTGCCGGATCGGAGCTTCCGAAATGGTTCGGATCGTCCGAACATTGGCTATAAATAGAGGCGCGAGGCTTCATTTGTGACTCGCCAATTCAGAGAGTTCCATAGCATTTCAGTCGTTTCTGTGAGATTCTAGTCTTTTTCCGAGGTTCGGGCACTAGCGGGGAGCTGCTGGTCTTGTAGCGGAGCTGTGCTCTAGTTGGGAGCTAGCGGCATCAGTGGGCTAGCGACGGACGAAGGTTTGGAATTGTATCAGTATTATCCCAGGATTATCTAGTTAAGTCTGGTAGATAAGTTTTAGTGATAGTTTTCACTTGATGAATAGGCTTGGACTAAACCTGTTGTCTGGTTATTCCAGTGGATTAGGATTGCTGTGATAGAGGTACGAAAGTACTATCCGAGATATCCTGGTCGAGTATACATTCTTATATGTGTTGCATGATTATGTGGTGCATTGTTATATGTCATATGATGCATGCTATTATGTCATGATTTATGATGCATGTTGCATTTCATGTTGAGCCGTATCTCCTTCGAGATAGCCTTTACTGTTGAGCTGTATCCCTTTCGAGATAAGCTATATATATCTTGTGGGGCCGCTCAGCCCTGTCTTGTCTTGTGGACGCATGGACACCGAGAGTATACAGTGGCCGACGGGTCGGGAGGGCTTCGGTGATCCGGGACATTTTAGGTCCACGTCTGTTCTTGCAGTGGATGCAGTGACCCAGAGGTAGGACCGCGCGGCACTATCCACTTGGCGCCTCTAGACTGAGCATTTTGAGATCTTTTGTGATTCCTGTTTCTTGACTACCCTGGTATCATATCATAGCATGTGCATTTCATATAGGTTTGTATACTCATGCTTTTGTACTGGGCGTTCTTATCGCTCACGTCCTCGGTTTTGTTTATCTTGGACACCCCATTTCCACGGGGCAGGCCTCAGGTTGGATGGCTCAGAAGGAGGAGGAGGACGTTGAGTAGCCGGTGGAGTTATTTATTCAGTACTCTTTGATTCGTTATGGTTGTATCGTATACTTTCTTTTCATTATGAGTTGTTATGGATTTTCGATGGGGTTGTATAACTATCATTTGTTGACCTTTTCCGCTATTATCTCTGATTGTTATTAATTAAGTTAAGTTGCATGCTTAGTTCTTGATTAGTAGGTGATTCTGGTGTTAGAGTAGGTGCACGTCGAGCCAAGTGTTGGCCGAGTGTTCACAATGAAACTCTATGTATAAGCAGTCTTTATTTTAATAATATTTGAAATTATTATTTTGGCAAATCTTTATCTGTATACCCATGCTAGCTGCATAGATAAAGCCCTTGAATATACAAATAGTAGAAAGAATATGAGATGCTCATATGATGAGTATCATGAAACTCATATTTGTAATACTGTATATTCTAAACGGTTCCTAGTCGATTCAGCCGCCACTAAGAAGGATATAGGCCGCTCGAGTTAGAGACTAGTATCTGCGATGTGAGTACCATGTTTCATTGGTAGGGGACATTGTGATGTCCGAACATGCAGATAGGTGCTCCTGGTAGAGTGCACTGAACAACCCTCCATAAAAGGACTTTCCAAGTGGTTCTCACTTATCGAGTGGAAAAGTCCTAGTTTATGGTTGTACAGAATTAGTCCTTATGACCCGGGACAACATTGAGACTCTATGTGCTAGAATTACACTTTGACTTGTTTACCGACTCTCATGGGGTCATCAGGTGGCAAGGTTGGGTGTTCTGTCGAAACACATAGGAGTCGATGCATTGTAGTCGGGGATTCACCGCTTACCTTCGGGTATGGATATCCTATGTGTTATCATGTGTATGTAGATCGAAATCTCTGGCCAGAGTATGGTTGTAATTATGAAAGGTGTTTCATAGATTGCACCATCGATGCAACTACGACATGACACATAGTATCGATTCATTGACAACTCTCGATGAACCAATGGTTGTCGAATCGATCGGGATATATGTGTTGAAGGGACCGTACTGTACGCTAACCATAATTGAATGGTTCTTGCAGGCACTATCATGTGATACCTAGGGAATCACGTAAACGATGCTGCTAGGCGTTTAACGTGATTGGTTGGGTACTATCAGACTTGAGTTCTGACGTTCTTACTATCAAGGAGTTGATAAGTAAGAATGGAGCAATTGGGGTATGCTCGAATAAGGACATGTTTAGTCCGAATCACATTGAGATGTGAACCCACGGCTAGTTGTATCAATGAACCATTGAGGGCCACACAAGTACTAGCTTTGTAAATCCCGATGAGAAGTAAAAATAGTTCAATGTGTTGAACGGCTTATAAAGGAGTTTATAAGCGTAAGTAAAATTAGAAGTATGACTTCTATAAAGGAGAAAATAGTTCAATGTGTTGAACGACTTATAAATAAGTTTATAAGTGTAAAGAAAAATAGAAGTGCGACTTCTATGAGAGAAATGTAAATTTTGATTTATGGAAGTGTTCCTAAATTAAAATTTGGCCAAGTGAATATTGTATTTGAAAATTGTGATTTTCATAAACATTATTATGGACTAAATTAAATTAATTCAAGTGTTGAATTAATTAAACACTAGTGGACCTAGTAGAGTCTAAATAATTAAATTAATTCAAGTGTTGGATTAATTAAATTATATTGAGTCTTGTAGAACTCAATTAAAATAATTATTTAACTAGTGGGACTTGGGTAAATTCAAGTAATGTTTAAATAGTCTCAAATGTGTTTGAGATAATTAAATTTAGTCCAAGGTTTTTAATTTGATTAAAACCCATATATAATTTGCATGCATGGGAGGTC
>NW_027330819.1:0-318 GCF_022965805.1 Primulina eburnea
ACTCTTGCCATATTTTTATATCTATTATAAAGTTATTATTTCAACCTTGAGTTTGCATAATAAAAAAAAACATTCTTATTTTTGTTTCAAATTAAATATATAATCTGGGTTAAAGTTAGTGCCAAACACTTCAACTCAATCAGCAAGAAAAGTAATGGAATCGAGACTTGTCAAGAGCTGTTTTAGATAATATTGAAATAATGATTTAAAGTTTAATTCATTAATAACAGACGGTTATTATATTCATCAACCCAAAAAACTATATAATATATGAATGAACTAATCAGTCAATCACTCCAATTGACATGTGTAAAATAA
>NW_027330820.1:0-2281 GCF_022965805.1 Primulina eburnea
GGGAGGGATTCTATTTATGGATTACTTTATGGGCTAAACTTTGCACAATAAAGTTGTAATCTACTACTTGTCATCCTCAAACGGATGGACAAACTGAAGTTGTAAATAGAACTTTGGGAACACTTTTGCGTGCTATTCTTAAAAGAACTTGGATTGACATTTCTATGGACTTTATTTTGGGGTTGCCTAGGACTAAGAAGGGGAGGGATTCTATTTATGGATTACTTTATGGGCTAAACTTTGCACAATAAAGTTGTAATCTACTACTTGTCATCCTCAAACGGATGGACAAACTGAAGTTGTAAATAGAACTTTGGAACACTTTGCGTGCTATTCTTAAAAAGAACTTGGATTGACATTTCTATGGACTTTATTTTGGGGTTGCCTAGGACTAAGAAGGGGAGGGATTCTATTTATGGATTACTTTATGGGCTAAACTTTGCACAATGTTGTAATCTACTACTTGTCATCCTCAAACGGATGGACAAACTGAAGTTGTAAATAGAACTTTGGGAACACGTTTGCGTGCTATTCTTAAAAGAACTTGGATTGACATTTCTATGGACTTTATTTTGGGTTGCCTAGGACTAAGAAGGGGAGGGATTCTATTTATGGATTACTTTATGGGCTAAACTTTGCACAATAAAGTTGTAATCTACTACTTGTCATCCTCAAACGGATGGACAAACTGAAGTTGTAAATAGAACTTTGGGAACACTTTTGCGTGCTATTCTTAAAAGAACTTGGATTGACATTTCTATGGACTTTATTTTGGGGTTGCCTAGGACTAAGAAGGGGAGGGATTCTATTTATGGATTACTTTATGGGCTAAACTTTGCACAATAAAGTTGTAATCTACTACTTGTCATCCTCAAACGGATGGACAAACTGAAGTTGTAAATAGAACTTTGGAACACGTTTGCGTGCTATTCTTAAAAGAACTTGGATTGACATTTCTATGGATTTTATTTTGGGGTTGCCTAGGACTAAGAAGGGAGGGATTCTATTTATGGATTACTTTATGGGCTAAACTTTGCACAATAAAGTTGTAATCTACTACTTGTCATCCTCAAACGGATGGACAAACTGAAGTTGTAAATAGAACTTTGGAACATTTGCGTGCTATTCTTAAAAGAACTTGGATTGACATTTCTATGGACTTTATTTGGGGTTGCCTAGGACTAAGAAGGGGAGGGATCTATTTATGGATTACTTTATGGGCTAAACTTTGCACAATAAAGTTGTAATCTACTACTTGTCATCCTCAAACGGATGGACAAACTGAAGTTGTAAATAGAACTTTGGGAACACTTTTGCGTGCTATTCTTAAAAGAACTTGGATTGACATTTCTATGGACTTTATTTTGGGGTTGACTTTATGGGCTAAACTTTGCACAATAAAGTTGTAATCTACTACTTGTCATCCTCAAACGGATGGACAAACTGAAGTTGTAAATAGAACTTTGGGAACACTTTGCGTGCTATTCTTAAAAGAACTTGGATTGACATTTCTATGGACTTTATTTTGGGGTTGCCTAGGACTAAGAAGGGAGGGATTCTATTTATGGATTATTTATGGGCTAAACTTTGCACAATAAAGTTGTAATCTACTACTTGTCATCCTCAAACGGATGGACAAACTGAAGTTGTAAATAGAACTTTGGGAACACTTTGCGTGCTATTCTTAAAAGAACTTGGATTGACATTTCTATGACTTTATTTTGGGGTTGCCTAGGACTAAGAAGGGGAGGGATTCTATTTATGTATTACTTTATGGGCTAAACTTTGCACAATAAAGTTGTAATCTACTACTTGTCATCCTCAAACGGATGGACAAACGAAGTTGTAAATAGAACTTTGGAACACTTTGCGTGCTATTCTTAAAAGAACTTGGATTGACATTTCTATGGACTTTATTTTGGGGTTGCCTAGGACTAAGAAGGGGAGGGATTCTATTTATGGATTACTTTATGGGCTAAACTTTGCACAATAAAGTTGTAATCTACTACTTGTCATCCTCAAACGGATGGACAAACTGAAGTTGTAAATAGAACTTTGGGAAACGTTTGCGTGCTATTCTTAAAAGAACTTGGATTGACATTTCTATGGACTTTATTTTGGGGTTGCCTAGGACTAAGAAGGGAGGGATTCTATTTTGGATACTTTATGGGCTAAACTTTGCACAATAAAGTTGTAATCTACTACTTGTCATCCTCAAACGGATGGACAAACTGAAGTTGTAAATAGAACTTTGGGAACACTTTTGCGTGCTATTCTTAAA
>NW_027330821.1:0-2038 GCF_022965805.1 Primulina eburnea
CCTAGGACTAAGAAGGGGATGATTCTATTTTGTTGTTGTGGATAGATTCTCTAAGATGGCACATTTTATAGCTTGTCATAAAACCGATGATGCTTCAAACATGGCGGATTTGTTCTTTAGAGAAGTCGCGAGGTTGCATGGCATGCCTAGGACTATTGTTTCTGGTCGCGATGTTAAATTCTTGAGTTACTTTTGGAAGACTTTATGGGCTAAACTTGGCACAAAATTGTTGTTTTCTACTACTTGTCATCCTCAAACGGATGGACAAACTAAAGTTGTCAATAGAACTTTGGGAACACTTTTGCGTGCTATTCTTAAAAAGAACTTGGATTGACATTTCTATGGACTTTATTTTGGGTTGCCTAGGACTAAGAAGGGAGATTCTATTTTTGTTGTTGTGGAGATTTCTAAGATGGCACATTTTATAGCTTGTCATAAAACCGATGATGCTTAAACATTGCGGATTTGTTCTTTAGAGAAGTCGTTAGGTTGCATGGCATGCCTAGGACTATTGTTTCTGTCGCGATGTTAAATTCTTGAGTTCTTTTGGAAGACTTTATGGGCTAAACTTGGCACAAAATTGTTGTTTTCTACTACTTGTCATCCTCAAACGGATGGACAAACTGAAGTTGTCAATAGAACTTTGGGAACACTTTTGCGTGCTATTCTTAAAAAGAACTTGGATTGACATTTCTATGGACTTTATTTTGGGGTTGCCTAGGACTAAGAAGGGGATTGATTCTATTTTGTTGTTGTGGATAGATTCTCTAAGATGGCACATTTATAGCTTGTCATAAAACTGATGAGCTTCAAACATTGCGGATTGTTCTTTTGAGAAGTCGGAAGGTTGCATGGCATGCCTAGGACTATTGTTCTGGTCGCGATGTTAAATTCTTGAGTTTTTTTGGAAGACTTTATGGGCTAAACTTGGCACAAAATTGTTGTTTTCTACTTGTCATCCTCAAACGATGGACAAACTGAGTTTGGGAACACTTTTGCGTGCTATTCTTAAAAGAACTTGGATTGACATCTATGGACTTTATTTTGGGTTGCCTAGGACTAAGAAGGGGAGGGATTCTATTTTGTTGTTGTGGATAATTCTCTAAGATGGCACATTTTATAGCTTGTCATAAAACCGATGATGCTTCAAACATTGCGGATTTGTTCTTTAGAGAAGTCGTAGGTTGCATGGCATGCCTAGGACTATTGTTTCTGGTCGCGATGTTAAATTCTTGAGTTACTTTTGGAATACTTTTGGTTAAACTTGGCACAAAATTGTTGTTTTCTACTACTTGTCATCCTCAACGGATGGACAACTGAAGTTGTCAATAGAACTTTGGGAACACTTTTGCGTGCTATTCTTAAAAGAACTTGGATTGACATTTCTATGGACTTTATTTTGGGGTTGCCTAGGACCGAGAAGGGGGATTCTATTTTCGTTGTTGTGGATAGATTCTCTAAGATGGCACATTTTATAGCTTGCATAAAACTGATGATGCTTCAAACATTGCGGATTAGTTCTTTAGAGAAGTCGGTTGGTTGCATGGCATGCTAGGACTATTGTTTCTGTCGCGATGTTAAATTCTTGAGTTACTTTTGGAATACTTTATGGGCTAAACTTGGCACAAAATTGTTGTTTTCTACTACTTGTCATCCTCAAACGGTGGACAAACTGAAGTTGTCAATAGAACTTTGGAACACTTTTGCGTGCTATTTTAAAAAGAACTTGGATTGACATTTCTATGGACTTTATTTTGGGGTGCCTAGGACTAAGAAGGGGATGTATTCTATTTTCGTTGTTGTGGATAGATTCTCTAAGATGGCACATTTATAGCTTGTCATAAAATCGATGATGCTTCAAACATTGCGGATTAGTTCTTTAGAGAAGTCGTAGGTTGCATGGCATGCCTAACTATTGATTCTGGTCGTGATGTTAAATTCTTGAGTCACTTTTGGATACTTTATGGGCTAAACTTGGCACAAAATTGTTGTTTTCTACTACTTGTCATCTCAAACGGATGGACAAACTGAAGTTGTC